>NC_140231.1:31144281-31316781 GCF_951802725.1 Rutilus rutilus | reverse complement strand
TTATGAGCTAACCGCTAACACCGTCAGCTTTAAAAGGAAGTTCTGCGCCGCCACTATAATGTACAATTAGTGTTCTTGGCCCCTGCGTTCCCCCGTCATTAGCAGAGTTGCTACGGGCGTTTAAGTAAACGGTACATGTTGCTACCGCGGGTGAGCATTATCTCCACCCGCCAGGAACGACTATGCCAACAACACACGAGCGCTGCCTGCCAATCCCTCCGCCAAGAGAGAAGGGAAATAAAACAGCACACTGAAGGAGAAGGAACAAATAAAATTAAATGCTGACATTGCTGGAGAAAAAAAAATGGCTGACATTTCAGAAGAGCGTGCCATGATGGGGTGTGGTGTGGCGCAATGGATAAGACACATGCCTTTGGTGTGAGAGACCCGGGTTCGAATCCACTGTGAGACACCAATGTGTCCCTGAGCAAGACACTTAACCCCTAGTTGCTCCAGAGGCGTGCGACCTCTGACATATATAGCAATTGTAAGTCGCTTTGGATAAAAGCGTCAGCTAAATGAATAAATGTAAATGTAATGTAAATGTAATGCCGTTTTAGTGCTACATTTTTTCTTTTGGCAGGATCATGCTCTTCCTAATGAGGTAAAATAAAGAGAGAGAGAGAGAGTGACTGAGGAGAAGTTTTTACTGGGTATCAAGAGCTAGTTTTTATTCAGAACCTCTTCAATGACTATGATTGTGCCGCCACTGAAATTATGTTTTGGCTGCGCTGTGAGTTTGTAATGTATGTGGAATTGGAAGAATTGAATGACACGCATACAAAACCTGACAAATGGTCAAAATTTGAGAGGTTTTTGAATTGGTCGAAAGACTCGAAAGAAATGAACCAAATCAGTCTCAATCTCACATGTTAGTGGTGCGAATCAGTCTAAATAACAAAAGAATCAGTAAGAAACCAGAATCTAGATCAGAACAACAAACTCACAGAACGATCTAGTCCAATTCACCAAATGACTCTTTTGAGCGGTTCTTTTCAATGAACTTGTTAAAAGAATCATAAAAGATCAAAACACTCAATATATCAAGTGTTGACATTTTGAATCAGTCTAAAATAATTGATAATTGAATCAATTAAGAAACCAGAATCAAAATCAGAACAACAAACATACAGAACAACATATTCTGATTTATGAATGACTCTTTTGAGCGTCTCTTTATAATGAATTGTCAAAAGAATCAAATCAGTCTCAATATAACAACATGTCAGTGGTTTGAATCGGTCTAACTTACTAAAATAATTGATAATTGAATCAATTAAGAAACCAGAATCTAAACTAGAACTCTTTTGAGCAGTTCTTTTTTAACGAATTGGTCAAAAGAACCAAATCAGTCTCAATCTCACGTCACGTTACTGGTTTTAATCTAAATTACAAAAGAATCATTAAATGGAATCATTAAGAAAGCAGAATCTAGATCAGAACAACAAACATACAGAACAACATCATTCGAATCCCTAAATGTGTCTTTTAAGCAGTTCTTTTTAATGAATCGGTCAAAAGACTCATGCGTTATAAGTTTGAATCGGTCTGAAGTACCAAAAGAATCGTTAATGGAATCATACATTTTTTTAATGACTCTTTTGAGCAGTTCTTTTCAATGAACTTGTTAAAAGAATCATAAAAGATCAAAACGCTCAAAATATCAAGTATTAACAGTTTGAATCGGTCTAAAGTACTAAAAGGAATGGAAAAATTGAATTAAATCAATTAAGAAACCAGAAGAACTAATGCACATTAGTTATTCAGATTCACGAATGGATGTTTTGAGTGGTTCTTTCTAATGAGCTGGTCAAAAGACTCAGTCTCAATCTCACGTTATTAGTTCAAATTGGTTTAAAATACTAAAAGTATTGTTTTGAATCAGTTTAAAATGCTAAACTAACTGTTAATGGAATTAAGAAACCAGAATAAATTCTAAACCAAAACAACAACACAGTCTAATTCACGAATGACTCTTTTGAGCGGTTAATTTTTAACGAATTGGTCAAAAGAACCAAATCAGTCTTAATCTCACGTCACGTTACTGGTTTTAATCTAAATTACAAAAGAATCATTAAATGGAATCATTAAGAAAGCAGAATCTAAATCAGAACAACAAACATACAGAACAACATCATTCGAATCCCTAAATGTGTCTTTTAAGCAGTTCTTTTTAATGAATCGGTCAAAAGACTCATGCGTTATAAGTTTGAATCGGTCTGAAGTACTAAAAGAATCGTTAATGGAATCATAATTTTTTTTAAATCGAAATCATACAAACATACACACAGCAACCAAGTCCAATTCACAAATGACTCTTTTGAGTGACTATTTTTAATGAATGGGTCAAAAAAAGACCAAATCGGTCTAAAGTACTAAAAGAATCGCTAATGGAACCATTAAGAAACCTTAAGGAATCTACCGCTCGCAAGCTAAATCCCCTCCGAGCTTCGTTTGCTCTGTTCCAGATGAAGTCATGGCAAAATCTGGGCACCAAAAACCCAAACATAAACATGGTAACATGTATTTCAGAATGACAGGACAATAAAAAAAAAGAAGGCAATGTTGCTCAAACTAAAGCCACTGACTCTGCCAGAGGACATGCTCTTTTACGTTGTTGTTCACAACGTGGCACGATGTTTTCATGTTACATAAAAGGATGTGTGATATTATTCAGGAAACAAAAGCCTGAATTTCCAACTAATCAAACTGTTGATTGTCCACAGCCTGAGCGTCTCGGTTTCAGAGCATCTGAGGTGACCGGGTGTTTTCCTACCAAAGTCAACAAACATTTCATTCACTTTAATTCAGTGTTTGAATCACAAACAACGTGCAATGAAACGCGATCTGTTTGTGTTGAACGTTGGCTAAATGGAAGTGTTAGAAGAAAGCGCATGTTTGTTCTATAACAGTTGCTCACCTTCCTGATCTCAAACAAGATCCAGTTTCTGGACAGATGAAAATAAGCCCATTTTCTCAACATGAACACAAACGGACTCACCTGATAACGACAGTAGGGGCTAACACACACTCACAAATAAACTACATACTTTAATAACTGCCAAGAGTTTGGCTTAAAGCTAAAAAAAAAAAAGGAACAAATGTTGTTGAAATATATTATTACTACATATATACCCACTCCTGTTCTTAAGTTTGTGGTCGGTTATACTTTAATGTTTTTGAAAGAAGTCTCTTATGCTTATTAAGTTAAAAGAAGTGTTAAAATTTAATTTATTCCTGTGATCGAAGCTGAATTTTCAGCATCATTACTCCAGTCTTCAGAAATCATTCTAATATGATGATTTGCTCAAGAAACATTTCTGATTATTATCAATGTTGAAAACAGTTGTGCTGCTTCATATTTTTGTGCAAACTGTGAACAGAAAGAACAGCATAAATTTAAAATAGAAATGTTTTGTAACATTTTGTAACATAAATGTCTTTACTGTCACTTTTGATCAATTTAATGTGTCCTTGCTGAATAAAAATTTCCTTCAAAAAATAATATATGTATATATATGTATACAGGCCCCCAACTTTTGAACAGTAGTGTGTATATATGAAGGCTTCAGATGCAAAAGCCTCTAAGTGCCATCTGAAATATTCTTCTAGAGAATGATCATTTTTATAAAGCTTGTACATTTAAGTTAAGTAATTTCACTTAAATGACAATTAATAGGTAATTTTCATTGCCATTAAAGTGAAATAACTGAACATAAACATACAAGCTTGATAAAAATGCTCATTCTAGAATAAAATTTCAGATGGCACTTAGAGGCTTTTGCATTGCAAGTCTTCATATATATATATATATATATTATTATTATTATTATTATTATTATAATACAACTGCTCGTTAACGCAAATATCTAATCAGCCAAACACATGGCAGCAACTCAATGCATTTAGCATCAGAAAGTGTAAAAAAATGTGATTTAAGTGACTTTGAACGTGGCATGGTTGTTGGTGCCAGATAGGCAGGTCTGAGTATTTCAGAAACTGCTGATCTACTGGGACACAAACATCCCTGGAGTTTACAGAGAATGGTATGAAAAAGAGAAAATATGCAGTGAGCGGCAGTTCTGTGGGAGAAAATGCCTTGTTGATGCCAGAGGTCAGAGGAGAATGACCAGACTGGTTTGAGCTGATAGAAAGGCAACAGTAACTCATATAAACACGTGTTACAAGCGAGGTCTGAAGAAAGACAATCTCTGAACACACAACACATCCAACCTTGAAGCAGATGGGCTACAGCAGCAGAAAACACACTGGTGACACTCCTGTCAGATAAGAACAGGAAACTGAGGCTACAAATTGCACAGGCTCACCAAAATTGGACAATAGAAGATTGTAAAAACGTTGCCTGGTCTGATGAGTCTCTCTTTCTTCTGCAACATTCAGATGGTCGGGTCAGAATTTGGTGTAAACAACATGAAAGCATGGATCATCCTGCCTTGTATCAGTGGTTCAGGCTGCTGGTGCTGTGATGGTGTGGGGGATATTTTCTTGGCACACTTTGGGCCTCTTAGTATCAACTGAGCATCGTTTAAACGCCACAGTCTACCTGAGTTTTGCTGAGCATGTCTTTCTCTTTATGACCACAGTCTTCTGATAGCTCTTCCAGCAGGATAACGCACCATGTCACAAAGCTCAAATCATCTCAAACTGGTTTCTTGAACATGACAATGAGTTCACTAAAGTCTCCAGATCTCAATCCAACAGAGCAGCTTTGGGATGTGTAGGCATGGGAGATATGTGTTTATCTATGTGTGTGTGTGTGTGTGTGTGTGTGTGTGTGTGTGTGTGTGTGTGTGTGTGTATGTATGTATGTATGTATGTATGTATGTATGTATATGTATGTATATATGTATATGTGTATATATATATATATATATGTATATATGTATATATATATATATATATATATATATATATATATATAAACACACAGTATATCAAATAGTTAGTCAGTTGTTGGATGACTTACCTTATAATTCTTTGGGCGGCGTACTGGTGTAGGTTACGAAACTGGGCCGACATGTTGGCTAGGGCAGCCAGGCAGTTCGTGTGGAGGTATTTATCCTGAAGGAGGGGAAATCAATAAAACCATGCATAAATAATTTGTGTTGTTTCTTCTCGCAGGGCAAAACAGAATGAAATGACTCCATTATACTTTGAATATAAAAACCTGCTCTGTTCATTGGACTCCCTGGACTAAATGTGTTCACAGATCTAATATAAAATCCTGTAAATCTCATGAGCTGGTTGTTGTGAGTCTCGCTGTTGCATAATAAATTTGCATGTGCCCACGGCCAAAGAGCTGGATATTTATGGAGCTTCACTTTTAAATGATTGTTTTTGTCACTGGTTCTGGTCTCACCCTGGTTCGCGTCATGTTGAACTGTATGGTTCGAATCACAACCAGGATCAACAGACTGCCTAGAGAGATCTCTGTTAGAACACGCTCAGTATACCACGAGATGTTCTTCAACACCTGAGACAGAGAGAACAGAGAAAACAAAAATTAATTAATAATAATCATTTATAAATGTATAAAATAATAAATGCACAAGTTCCTCTATTTAAAGGGTAAAACAGGGATTTATTGCATGATAAAACTAAGATGAAATCTACTGACTTCAAAATATTTGAGTAACACTTTACTTAAAACCTTTAGTGTAAGGCATTAAAACATAACCAATTTCAGATGCAACAAGGAATCTGCAAATAATATAATGCATTTTAACTTTAGTAAGAATTATTGATGAAAGTTGATAATGCATTGTGATGTACATTATGAGAATCTTTATAATGCATTATACATAAAGGCTTTAAGTAAAGTGTTACAAGGCACCCCTGTAATTGTTAGTAAAAAAAAACAGCCTCCAAACAAATGTTTGTGCATATACTGAACTAACAGTGTCTGCGTGTGAGAAAAAACTGCTGCATTCAAAGATGCGACAAATAAAAGCCTGGAATTACAGATCTGGAATCATGAACCTCCATCCGATCATTTTTTATATACATCTAAAGACCCCGATATCCTCACAGCGAAGTTCTTCACTTAGGGGTAAAAATAAGTTTGAAATACATGAGCAGCGATGTACTGTTAGCGAACATCCCGACGACGCCCACGCTGCTGAGAACGACGTTTAGATGAATATAAATATGTGCTTCATGCTTTCCTTCCAATAACAAAATAAACACACAAAGAAAACTGCAGTGAAGAAAGCATCTGGTCGATGTGGATATGTTTAAATCAGCTTAAGAAAGCAGAACCTTCTTTTCTGGAAAGTATACTTTGGTAAGCTGTTTCAAACAGCTTGAAATGACGTCACATCATAGCCTGGATGCCAGCCGAACTTAGCCCCGCCCACAACATTTGAGGTTGGGAAGTTCGGTCTGGACTTGATCCGTTGTGGAGCAACTATGCTCGAACCAGAGCTGTTCGGACCAATCAAATTGTCAGGACGGGCTTTATACGATAATGGACAGATGATCAACAGTAACATAATCATCCACGTCACCAAAGAGTGCTTGGGTTGAATTCGTTTACAACAAAGATGGCTGCCGCTGGAGAATTGAGATGTGTAGATTCCACCATCGCGTCTGTTATCGAAGATATCGACAGCGCATTAATTTTAAAAGAGGAACAGAGAACCGCGATCAAGGCATTTGTCGATCGGAAAGATGAATGAAGAACATACGTCACTTACTCCGTTGCTCTGATTGGTTGTAGGTCTATCCAGTTGAGTGCAGACGCATTTTCTTTCCTGGTTCGGTTGAAACACGCCCCATAATAACAGCCCAATGGAGCAGTATCAGACTCATATTCTGACTAGAATCTGAGTATGACGACGTCAGGCTAGTGACATCAGTTCATTCTTCAAAATTTAGCTTGAAGTACTATATCGGGGCCTTAAACCACTATAGCTTCTCAAATAAAGCTTTCATGACAGATTCAATGGTTTCATCTGATTTCATCCAACAGAGTGTGTGTGACCTCACCACTTCATGTATGGAGCGGTTGAAGGTGTCATCCTCTGTGAGGATGAGGAGGATGATGAGGGCCATGTACACATGATGAGAGTTTCTCTCCTCGACATGATACAAGATCTCAAGAATCGGCAACACCTACATAGACAGAAAGAGAAGATACTTTATTATTGTGGTAAAACAAAAAACTAGGGGTCGACCGCTATTGATGATCTTAATGGGCAGGGTGGCTGAAAGCCGATAAAAATAAATAAAAATTATACTTTATATGGCAACTTCCAGATTCTGTAATCAAATATTAGCCGATATATCAGTCAACCACAAAACAAAAACACAATCCCTGTGAAAAAAGTCCCGTCCACAATGTGAATGATTGACAGGAGTCAAGAAATTACAATTGCCTTTGAACGAGGGCAAGCACTACGAAATTCACATGCATAATAGAAAAGCAAACGCTATAATAGTTTTTTGTATACTGCTTACTTTTTTGTTTAACAGTTCTGTCTAGAGATGCACCGATTGATCGGCTCGTGACCGGAATTGGCCGATTTTCACGTGATCGGCCATGATCGGCGACCGGCCGGTTAGTCTGACATATGCCGATTTTATGCCGGTCAAATGCACCCGGGCGCCGCATGATTAACATCGCGCAACATCAGCATCACACGTGCAAACGGAACGCAATAGGAAACCTCGTGAATTACGGCCGTTTCACACCGCAAGCGTGAGTGGCGCATGAGCAGCGCGTATTTTTTTCGGCGTGCATGTTAATCAATAAGTGCATTCACACCGCGAGCAGGAGCAGCGCGTGAGCAAGCAGGAGCGTCACGTGAGCAGCAGTGAAGCGCGGGTTTCGGCGCCGAGTCTATTTTTGCTGCTGCTCACGCTCAATTAAAGTGAAAGCACACTTTTGATGGACAAAATAAGTATTATTTCACACAAAAAGTGCCCAAAATGCACAGAATTTGCATGTCTAGTGTGTTTTAACAAGAACTGGAGTAGGCTATGTCAGAAAATAATATTTATAGAAAATTTACCCATTTAAACTTGTTTTTATTATTCAGTTTGGGTAAAAGTACTATATGGTGTTTTATAAAAATTTTTTTAAAAAAATTAGTAAACTAGTCAGAATATACAGTATAAGCTTTCTTTTAGTTTAATTTTAGTTAACTTTTAATTTCAAAATGTTCTATTAAAGAAAAGATAGAAAATAAATATTAGTGTGTGCTGTAAAGTGGTTAGAAAAAATGAAATCGGAATCGGTTAAATCGGTATCGGCAGGTCAAACTCAATGAAAAATCAGAAATCGGAATCGGCCAAGAAAATTGTAATCGGTGCATCTCTAGTTCTGTCTAATAATTTACAAGCTTCCAACACATCAGCCAAACAGAACTTACTGGCCTAAAATTAAACAAATGCCAAATATCATCCGATATATCGGTCGACCAATAAAAAAAAGATTAAAAAAAAAAGACCTGACAACCGATAAAAATAAAACAAAAAAAGATCTGACAAGAGTCAGGAATTTGTAACTAAATTTGAATGAACGCATATATTCTGCAAGCACTATGAAACGCATATGGACAGGTGCTGAACGTGCGTGTGCTCACCAGGTTCTCCATGTCAGTGCGGGACAGTATGTACGTCCTCATGTTGCTGTTCTGGTGCAGTAGCGTGTAGAGCAGTAATGTCACCTGGTCTGATTTCTGCTGCTCGCACAGTGCTGTGTACAGACTGTTAAAGTTGATCTGAAACGTGTGAGGCTGAGGAGACGGGATGGACGAGGTATCTGAAACACACAACAGAGTTTCATTAGCACTTTCTGTGAAATTAATTAACGTTAAAAAAAACTAAAAAATAAACCCGGTCTGGTTAACCTTGAGTGTTTTTGAAGCAGGTAACAGCCTGGCGGTAGGGGTTCGGACAGTCCGGTCCGTCGGTCAGATTAGCCAGAACCAGCAGTAATAGCAGACTCTGATTGGACAGCGGGAGAGGGTTCTGCTCTTGCTCCGCCCCCGGTCTGGTGCCGACTCCGCCTAACGTGAACACGCTCCACAACCCACCTGAATAACACAGAAACCAGTTACACGTGTGCTCTACATGGAGTAGACTGAATTAATGGTGACCTCAAGCATAACAAACATTCTTTTAACATTATCATAAACATTAATTCCTGCACTATTTGAGATACAAACATGAATGACACTTCAAATAGCAAGGATTGCTGTGGTTTACTTTTCTAAATGATTTTCATGATTTTCATCTGAGAGACGATAAAATGGACGTGAAAAAGTTCATTAGAACTGAATTTGCTGCAAGAAACCTCTAAAGACTCACTATGGTGAAAATCAAGTTTTTTAAGGTTGTTTATGTGTATATATGTGACCCTGGACCACAAACGTCACATGGGTAAATTTTTTTAAATTGAGATTAATATTAAAGATAAGCTTTCCATTGATGGAGTTTTGGTTCCTTGCCACTGTTGCCTTGGCTTTTGGCTTGCTTAGTTGGGGACATTTAATATTCAAAAATATTATTGATCTGCCTTATTAAGGGTGGACGATGATGCAATTTTCTTCTGGAAACAAACTTTGTTGTATTATTTTAATGTTATCAGTGTGAAGCTGCTTTGATACAATCTGTATTGTAAAAAGCGCTATATAAATAAAGGTGACATTGATGTATGGTTTGTTAGGATATGACAATATTTGGTCGAGATACAACTATTTGAAAATCTGGAATCTGAGGGTGCAAAAAAATCAAAACATTGAGATAATCTCCTTTAAAGTTCTACATTTATGTTCACGATTCGCTGCATTCACTCACAAAAATAAATGTTTTATATATTTACGGTAGGAAATTTACAAAATATCTTCATGGAACATGATCTTTACTTAATATCCTAATGATTTTTGGTATAAGAGAAAAATCGATCATTTTGACCCATACAATGTATTGTTGGCTATATTGCCACAAATATACCCGTGCGACTCGTGACTGGTTTTGTGATCCGGGGTCACATATATGCTTTAACACAAACCATGTGCAATTTCACAAGTCAAACTCAGTATTTTCTCCTTAAAACTGCAGTGAACCAAAGACAGTCTCAAAAAAATGCAGTCTGAAATCGCAGTTGTTTTCTGTATCACAAATATGTTGTAACCAATCCCGTCACGAGAGGGGCGTGCTTTAGCATATCATTACCTATGCGTAGCAGGGGAGTTTTAAGAGAAGCCAGCTTATCCCGATATATTTTTCTTTTTATATGAAAAATCTGGTGCATTTAGCGAGCGTGTGTAAATTATGTATATGATTCTATATTACGATGTTACGCTGAACCATATGCCTTTCTCCACTGACGTTCAATGCGTTTCCAAGGATGCTGATTTTTAGAAGGCAGCTGTCTGACTCTGAGATGGCTAACAGGAACATTAGCAACACGTTATCAGCGGTTTGATTAGCAGTTTGAAGTCAATTCATAATTTTCATATTCATGGATCCGCATAATCCTAAATGAAGCAAGGGTTACATTCAGGCTATTTTCAGGCATGAAGAATAACGTTTAAATATGTCATTTTGGTGATCAAAGATGAGTTTTAAGGGATACAATTATTGACTACAGGGGGACTTTTAAGTGGATGGAAGAAAATGCTGAAAGAAGTACAGAATATACCACACTTAAAAGAAGGCTTGCAATAGTGACGCACTTAAAAGTTGCTTCAGGCCAGAAGAGGAATAATTGAAGCAAAACATCGTTCTTAGAATCTCCAGGAAGTGCAGTAGAGAACCGGACATGCTAATGGCTCTAAAAAAGGACAATCTCTTCTGCCTCAAGAGCTTCAGATGTATTTTAGAGATTCCACAGCGCTCTTTACAGCATCACAGTCACTCCTTTGTTCGGTTTGACTCTGTAAATGTCTATTTGAAAATACGTATGTCTTACAGCAATGCACAGTGCCAATCAGGAGAACTCATACAAGCACACGTTTTTAATTATGGTTGAAGATTCAAAACAATATTTGGTGGCGTGGAAGTTTAAATACATTGGGAATTCTAGCATATAAGGAAAAGTGGCCATTACATTTCACACTGGAGGGAAAGGGTTAAAAAAAACAAGAGCGACTTGATATCAGCCAATAAAGAAAGATGTTTCATTAAATTTTGCTTCTTTAGAATGACACATTGTGCAAATGAAAGGCCAGGATCAAGTATTAGGAAAAATGCAGTCGATTTGGACGTCATGTTGACTTTAATATTGTGTAAAAAAACCAAGAAGAGTTAGACATTAGTCCAAAAGTAAAGATTTTAAACAGATTACTAATCATTCAGGCATTGTCTCAGGTAGGTCGGAAAAGAATTGAGATGGAAATGAGATGCCTGTCTCCATGTCTAATCACTTGTGGCTGGACATGGCGGCCCCACGAGCAGACTGAAGCAGTCTAATCTGGAGCCAGGATGTTAACAAACATCCACCGCAAATAAAAACAACAACACTGGCAGAAAAAAAGTCACAGAGTAACGAAAACTGCCCTCCACCCTCCTAGACGCCTGATATCATTAAGACACTGATAACATTAAAAGGTCATTTGACTGATATTATTGGCTGCTTCTATCCTTTAGGTTCCTTATGTGACATCATCATGTTCCAAAGACACTGAGATCATGCTGGAACTGTAATGAGGTCACAAGAGACGCCGTGGCGACCTCCAGTCGACCAATGAGAGCGAGCGCAGATTAGCCCAGAGTCTGCAATCCACTCATCAGAGCCAATCAGAAGCCTGTAATCACTCTCAGACACATCGACACACTTTTATGACGGGAAAAATGATGGATGACGAAAACACCCCTTTGATTAAGCACACAATCTCTCATAAACACACTCATATGTCCCTTCGTTCACTGTTTGTCCCGTGTGCTGTCTTGTTCCTTTCAGCACAACACTCAAATATAACATTAACTAAGAGTATTTGATTTATTAACATTTAAGTTGACTTCAGGGGAGAAAAAAAGTTACAAAAGTTGTGTAATATTGAATGTCTTTCTCTCCCTTTAATCAGGGTTTAGATTTTATGACCATTTTCTATCATCATAATTTAAAAAAAAAAGATCATAATTATCCAAAATGATCAAATCTCATCATTCAACTTTTTATGCCATAATTATGAATTATGTGGTAGAATAATATAAAAAATATATAGAAATACTAAATGAAGGAAAAACAAATGCATTATCCATTCTAAAACAAATAAATTAAATATATATATAAATAAAATGAAACAAAATAAGATAAAAAATGTACAGTATGACACATTTATGTAGCTTTGTTTAATTTAATGTTCTGGATGGACTGGAAGGGGGTCTGTGTGTGTGTGTGTGTGTGTGTGTGTGTGTGTGTGTGTGTGTGTGTGTGTGTGTGTGTGTGTGTGTGAGGGGAATATATAGTGATCGCACACACATACACAATCACAGAAGGCAGTGTGTGTCCTGGGGTTGTTATTGTGGACTGTGTTAACAGCAGAGATAAATGAAGACATCATGGCTGCCATCCAGCAGAGCTGAGAACACAAACACACACACACACACACACACACACACACACACACACACACACACACAGGGGTTTTCCATTCCACTAATGCTGTCAGTACATAAACAGGCGGCCGAGGGTGACAAATGCTGCTGCAACTTCCACACACACACAACACACATTCACGTCTATGTCCTCCTTTCATAGTGCTTTTCCTATAAAAGTCCCTGTGGATTTCTCCCTGAGAATGTCATTTCAAATTCAGAACTCACATGGCTAACAACAGCATCTGATGTATTACTCATTATAAAGTCTGAGGGAAACTTCAGATCCAGAATGAGTCTCTGATTCAGACAGCATGGAAGAGAGAGAAGTCTTGTGTCTTATATAGTCTTGTATCTCGTGTCCATTAGGGAAGTAGAAATTCCATTAAAAATGTCCATAGAGCAAATTCTTCAGCGATAACAACATATACAAGGGTTATCAAGTGATGCTTCTGAAAAGTTCGATTGTTATGCACACAGAAACCCTTGAACCGAGCATTTTGGATTGAACATTTTACAGAAATGCCTCTAAAGACTGATATTTTCCTAGAAAAGCAGTTGTTGACATGAAGGCCAGCCTGTAGACGCGCGAATAGGAAGAAGAGTTTATTCATGCAAAGCCATCTGGCAGACAGAACATCATGCATGCGTGTGTCAGACTAAATACATCCGCTCATCTCTCCAGAGAGAGTATATGTGGCACACAATATATACATCAAGCATTGTCAGGATTCTTTGAAAGTCATCTGCAAACATCCTAGCATTGGGCTCCAGGGGGGAAAGAGACAACGGTGTGTGTCATGTCTGACAAGGCTAATAAAACACTTCCTGTCTGACGCTACTTCCTGTAAAGTGTGGTTTCAGCAGGAAGTGTGCATGGTGTTTGCCTGGGCACAGCTCACCAATATGATGCGGTTATTTAGAGAGCATCGTTGCTATACGTTTGCTAAGGTGTTCTGAGAGGTTTCAAGGGAGTTGCTAGGAGTTTCTATGCGGTTGCAAAGAGGGTTATTTGCAGCTACAAGTCAATGTACCTTCAAATACATTTCGCAAGGGTTTATGGGAAATATTAACCCTAAAAGCTTTTCCTCCCTCATTCTCGACTCTAGGGTTCCTCTCTCTCTCTCTCTCTCTCTCTGTCCTTCTTTCTCTCAGTGTAGTTTGAGCTGGGCAGGGCGAAGGGTGAGACGACGACACTAATCCTGAATGCAGACACAGTGACGGCCTTGAGACTTACGCAGCACATACACACAATAGCAGGATTTTGTTAAGGCCAGACACAAGTTCGATAACACTTCAGCATTACATTCATTTAGTAGTGAAGCACGGATGGTTATTGTTACACACAGAGATCAAAAGTTCAACTGATTGAACACAAAACAAAAACATCAGAGTACTTTAGATATACCACGGTATCACACTAGTACGCAACCAAGAGTTCAGTAAATCTGAAATCAATTAGGAATCTCACGAAAAGCTGTCAACAACATGTCTAATGTCATATCTCACACCCGAAATGTACATTTTTTTACTTTTTATATTAATATTTATTATTATTATTATTATTATAAAGTAATTAAATGTTTTATTTATATTTATAAACTAAATATAATTAATTACATTTTGCACGAAGAAAGAAATTCTTTTTTTAATAATGTGATATTAATAAAAATATTAGGCATGTTTTCTCCACCAATGCTAACTACTATAATGAAAATAAAATCATTAATGAAGATAAACATCATTTATACATCATAGTAGGTTTTGTTGCCTTTTTATTTATTATAAAAAATAAAAATAAAAAAATGATGAGAATCTGAGAATTGAGTAAAAATTACTTATTGAGAATTTTGGTCATGAAAATTAAAAAAATTGTATAATGCAAACATAAAGAATGGTCTTAATGGCCCTTAAAGACTTTATTTTCTTGTGTAAACAATAAGTTTATACCCCTTTTCTTTTGACTTTGGTGTGAAATGGGACCAGAACATGTTCTTCTGAGATACACTGTATTTAGCAGAAATAAGAGAACCGAATGATTACAGACGATCATAAGACACATTCAGTAGCCCTGCCCTGGGACACACACACACACACACACACACAGAAACATCAAGACGCCATCATCGCACAGATCACCGCCCTGATTTATGAAGCACAAGTGTTTCCCAGAGAGCACTGCTTTATCCCTTTTTTTGAGGGGAGGATAAATCACACATATCAGTTCGGTATGGAAGCTTGATTCGGCTTCAGAACCAAAAAAACAAAACAAAAAAAGGTAATTGCGACTTTTTATCTCACAATTCTGACCTTTTTTCTTACAAATGTGATAAAAAACTCAAAATTCTGAGTTTATACCTCATAATTCTTACATTTTTCTCAGCATTCTGTGAAAAAAGTTCAAATTGTGAGATAAAATTACAAGTTTATATCACGCAATTCTGAGAAATAAGAATCAGAATTGCGAGATATAAACTTCAGCAACAGAGTAAAAAAACAGAGTTTATATCTCGCAATTCTGATTCTTATTTCTCAGAATTGCGTGATATAAACTTGCAATTGCGAGTAAAAGTCTATGGTAAAATAGTCAGAATTGTGAGATATGGTTTTGGATTTTTGAATGGAAGATGAATGGAAGATGAATGAATTTTTGGGGGTTGCTATGTGGTTTCTAATGTGTTCTGAGTGGTTGCTAGGACGTTGTTATGTGGTTGCTATGGTGTGGTTTCTAGGGGGTTGCTAAGGTGTTCAGAGTGGTCTCTAAGAAGTTACTATGTAGTTGCTAATGTGTTCTGAGTGGTTTCTAGGGAGTTGTTATGTGGTTGCTATGGTGTGGTTTCTAGGGGGCTGCTAAGGTGTTCAGAGAAGTTACTATGTAGTTGCTAATGTGTTCTGAGTGGTTTCTAGGGAGTTGTTATGTGGTTGCTATGGTGTGGTTTCTAGGGGGTTGCTAAGGTGTTCAGAGTGGTCTCTAAGAAGTTACTATGTAGTTGCTAATGTGTTCTGAGTGGTTTCTAGGGAGTTGTTATGTGGTTGCTATGGTGTGGTTTCTAGGGGGCTGCTAAGGTGTTCAGAGAAGTTACTATGTAGTTGCTAATGTGTTCTGAGTGGTTTCTAGGGAGTTGTTATGTGGTTGCTATGGTGTGGTTTCTAGGGGGTTGCTAAGGTGTTCAGAGTGGTCTCTAAGAAGTTACTATGCAGTTGCTAATGTGTTCTGAGTGGTTTCTAGGGAGTTGCTATGTGATTGCTTTAATTATTTGTTTCCATGGCAGAAACAAGCTTCCATAGTTTGATGTGACATTACTCTCAAACTAGCTTATACTTATAAGTTACGGTCAATATAGTGTCCAACATTATGAATCAAATTATATAAAAAAAACACATTTACGCTGGTGATCTGATGAGCTGTCGAGCCCAATTTTCTTTCCTGTGTTGACAAGTTTCCATTTGAAACAGGAAGTCTGAGCTAATAGACACAATACATAATAAAGCTTGATTGAATTATTAACCTTTGCCACTGCCTGGTGGCAACAATAACAATTTGGGACGCGATATATTCTAATATGTTTCTTTTAACATAGAGACAAATTATAAATGTCTAGGTTATCCATCAGATTCCTGCTTCTAGGGCAGCTTAAAAACAATGCAACTTTGCAAAATGACTAGAAGCCGCTTCCCAGGCAACAGCAGAAAGTTCATAACTGAGTATCGTAAACGTTTAAATCAAGCTAACATTAATATGATCCAGAAGGCTTTCCGGCACGTGTAATTGCAGAGTGACGAATTTTGGCCATGTAATCCTGCCTGAATCTTTCCGTCCCGCAGCAGCGGAAACAGGATCAGGCCCAGAATTCCTACTGTGGGTGACAGGACTGACACACAGGGCTTGTGTCTCCATTTAGCTGGCCTGATTTACCCGTCAGACAATGAAGACACACTGTCTGGATTCCACACACACACACTGGTACGTCATCTTGGCACTGACTCTCAGCTGTCAACAAGCTCATTTTGTATCTTTTGGCCACAGAGCGTCAGTCGATGATACATGTTGTTCTAGACTTTAATCGCACTTCTGACTAACTGGATCAACAAAAAGTTTTCATTTTAGTCAGCAGTGGTTGTGATAGTTTCAGTTTGCTTTTTATTTCAGAAACATACTTCATTTTAAGTGTCTTTTAAGTGAAAAATTACACTAAAAGACAAACAAATACAAAATATTTTATATTCTTCGAATTGTATTTCAATATCAAATTTTATATAAAATTTTCTAGACTTCTGGTTAGTTATTTTTCATTTAAATCAGGAATAATTAAAGGCATATGTAAACAATTCAAAAGATAAATCAAGTGATATAGTAAAGAAATATAATATTTAAACATAATATAATATAATATAATATAATATAATATAATATAATATAATATAATATAATATAATATAATATAATATAATATAATATTACATTTTATTTTACCCTTTTTTGTTTCAATGCAAACCAACCCCACATTGGTAATCACCATATCATGTCCAAGAATATTAAGTATTATAAAACATAAATTAAAATGAAAACTAATTATATTAAAAAAAAAACATTAGACTAAACTTAAATGAAATGAAAACTATAAATAACTGAAATATATTTTTTATGTAGCTGAATATTATTTTTTAATAACTGAAATTAAAAAAAGAATACCACAGCATGAAAACATAAAATAAAATGACTAGATCAGATAAAATTAAAAACTGGAAAATGAAACAGACGCTTTCGGTTTCAATTAATTTAAGAGTAATGGTTCTGATTATTTTCATTCATCAGTTTAATATATCATGCAACATGATCAAAACAAAATGCTCTGTAAATTGAATGAATGTTCAAAAATGAATGAGGCCCAAAAAGTATGAAGTATAATTTTATAATTACAAAAAATAAGTGTAAACTTATAAAGTAGGACTCAAATTTAGAGTGTGTGTTTATAGGTTAGTGTGTCACAGCGCTGTCTGGTGCCCAGAGTGAGACACACGTGGATGCGTGTGTGTGTGTGTGTGTGTGATGGACACTGGTCTGAATTCAGTCCCCACAATGAGGAGTGTGTAACTCAATATTAAGTAAATGATCAAGCCAAGAGTCCAGTTCACACAATGAAAAGTGTGTTTGTGTCCTGCTGTTGACATGTCTGAGTGAGCCAGACGCCAGACACCAGACAGACAGACAGACACACACAACTGTCAATAACACACAGAGAACCTGTGCTCTGGATTTAGTTTCTGACAGGCTTGTCAAACAAGAGTCTGTTCAAACAGAACAACGTTATCAGAGACGGAGTCAGACGGAGACGAAGCTGAACAGAGGAGCGTGTGAATCAGGTGTGGGGATTTTTCACATGCAAATTCACGAGAAACTGGACTGAAGGGTTTATTTACAACCAAAACAAATATTATTATCTGATAGAGTAATCAGACCCTGCTCAACCTCGACGGACCCAGACATTCATCTTACAACACTGGCATCATTTAAGCAAATGATACTGCTGAGCCATAACCAACAAACACACATCAACACTAGCTATGGTTTCATCCATCTATTTTTATGCGAATTTCGGGACAACAAATTAAAAAACACTGGATGGAAATACCAAGATGCGCATAAATAAATAAAAAAATGCACACAAAAAATATATGTGCTCAATTGAGGAGGATGATTTGTTTATCCGATAAGCAGACATGGAAACACATTTACTGAATAAATCCCTCGACGCGCACCAAAAAATTCATGTGACTTTGCCTCAACAGAGCATGTGATTGGATAACTGGACTAACCAGCGGACCAATCGCATCGCACAGCATCTCAAATATTGGTTTGGTGGTTTTGAAATGTCTGAGCCAAAGACTGAGCCGGTTTAATTCCCTCCCTCATACGACTGTGATCCCAAACACCAGCATCCAAACGCTGGATAACATGACAGTGTTTACTGTGTTTCATCCGCCGCTCTGAGACGCAAGTTTATGATGTACGTAAAAAGAGCCACAGTGGCTTCCCCCATTGCAGCGATTTCCAGTTTTATTTTACAGATATTTTTTGTGCCAATTTCCCAGGAAGTGAGTTTTTTTGTTCTCTTGAACACATGGGATGGAAACAGTTCTTTATTTGCAAATGATATTGCAATTTTGACCATAAGTTAAATTCGCAACTTTGGGTGGAAACAGCTATTGTCACCCAGAGCCAGCGTGTGAAGTTGAATGTTCATTTACAATATTGAAGGAATAATCTAAAATCTTTTAATTGATTGACTGAATGATTTGTTCACAAATCTGGTAAACAGCTTAATATGCATCAGATTTGATGCATCAAACAAAAGGAATCATACTGTATTGTATCAATACTGTGACGTGCAGTCTGAGGGATGGTATACAGGACCCGTATGTGTGTGTTGGATGAGTGAGTGATCAGGACAGTGTGTGTCTGTACTCACTGGCGACTCCTGATGCGAGTCCGTACAGCAGCCCTCCTCCGTCTGACTGCGTCTGCAACACGTGAGTGGCGGGTGGACACTTCTCCTGTCTGATGAAGTTATACAGCAGCGTCTTCACCAGACGACTCGTCAGAGACAGACTACAGAGAGAGAGAGAGACAGAGGTTTAGCAAACCTACCATACTCGAGGGCAAACTCACTAAACAGTTGTGTTGTTGTTATTGTTAACTAAAACTATCAAATGTAGAGAGTAATTGAAATAAAGTATAAAGAATTAAATTTTTATCACAATAAATAAAAACCACGTACACACACACACACACACACACACACACACACACACACACACACACACACACACACACACATATATATATATATATATATATATGCACAGATGCAAATTTCTATAGAATTTATAGAAATCCATATATATATATTAGGGCTGTCAAAAGATTAATCGCGATTAATCGCATCCAAAATAAAAGTTTGTGTTTACATAATATATGTGTGTGTACTGTGTATAATTATTTTGTATATATCAATACACACACATGCATGTATATATTTAAGAAATATTTGCATACATATACTGTATATATTTATATATAATTTATATTATATATAAATATAATTTTTTTATATATAAATTACACATTTTTCTTAAATATATACAAGTATATACACATATATTATGTAAACACAAACTTTTATTTTGGATGCGATTAATCGCGATTAATCTTTTGACAGCCCTAATATATATATATATATATATATATATATATATATATATACTGTATGTGTGTGTGTGTTGTAACGGTACAAGAATTTCAACTTTGATAAAATACCTTGAAAAATATCAATATTCAATAACATTTCATACCACAGGGAAAAACTGCCATAATCTTTTGTCCATCCATTGAAATTCTAGTCAAACAATATTTTCAAGCTTCTAAAAGTACATGACACATTGTAACAGTAATCCATATGAATGGTTCAATTCAACATTCACTTTAGACTAAACCACCTGTGTTTACGTGAATACTTGACAAGATGGACATTTTGACAGAATTGTGTGTATCAATTTGGTCCTCGCGAGCGGTTTGAGAGGCGGCAAGATAGTGTGCGCGCATCGGATGTGAGTGTGAAACCTGTGGAAATTAGGAAAATAATGTGCAATACACGCTAGCCCACGCCGAAATTCATGCCCTGTCACACCAACACTTTCAACCTAAACAAGTGAATAAGAGGAGGCGGGTGTGTGTCCAACTCACTGTCGGACAGAAGAGAAAGCAAGAAAGCACAGCTGTTATCGGTGTATCGGTACTGCAGAAAATTAGTATTGGAACCACTGCAGTTATTTCTGTATCAATACATATCGAAAAATCTATATTTATATGGATGGATGGATGGATGGATGGATGGATGGATGGATGGATGGATGGATGGATGGATGGATGGATGGATGGATGGATGGATGGATGGATGGATGGATGGATGGATGGATGGATGGATGGATGGATGGATGGATGGATGGATGGATGGATGGATGGATGGATGGATGGATGGATGGATGGATGGATGGATGGATGGATGGATGGATGGATGGATGGATGGATGGATGGATGGATGGATGGATGGATGGATGGATGGATGGAGATAGATACATACATAGATACATACATAGACAGATAGACTTTTGCCATTTAAAACAGCCGACCATGGTTACCTGGTTTTTATTAGATCACAGGAACATAGAAAAACAATTGGAAAAGAAAATAATAGGGCATTTTAGGAAATTACTATTATTTTGGAACATTAGCATTAGGGTCTCTGGGAAGATCGAGAACGTCAAGATTAAACATGAGAATTAAAGAAACACGGAAATGGTTGGAATGCCAAGAGTATTTGGTTTCTGGAAACTGATGGTATTTCCAGCGCTCGTTTGCACTGTGAAGTGAGAATACAGCGCTTGTGTAGCTGGACGTCTTTGCTTTCACGCACTTGCATAGAGTACGTCTCAGTCCTAAAGACACTCGTGAGGTTTGACGAGTGTTCGTTAACGACCTCAAACATGCAAGCTCAGCTGCAGCGCTGAAGAGCTAACGAGGGAACTTTAAAAGCTCAGTATCACTGGTGCGATGCAAACGAGCCCTCCGGGTGAACTCAAGCAAAGCTCCAGACGAGAGCATCTGGCGAATTAATGAACACCCTCATTTGCATATGAAATGGCAGCTCTTGACAGTCGTCCTTCTGTTAATGCCGGTCAGGGGGCCACATTATCACACTGGGACAAACTTCGTACGAATAAAACAGTGCAGTAGGCAACAACTTTTAACTTGTATTGGCTCTGGGTCTTGAGTTAAGAAGTTTATGATGCATCATTGGAACTCTGGATCAATTAGATGAGTCTATTCAGGTGTGTAGAGTATCTGTGACTTACTTTACCAGTCATTTTATATTATCAACCAACCGTATAGTACACAAATGTACCTTAAATTACATGTATAGAGAAAAACATTTGGTGTATAAACAATTTTCAATCAGAAATTGCTAGTAAATTTCACAAATAATTTTGTGCCAGAAACGGCAAGTATGGCGATCCTTCTTTCTCACCATCGTCCTTTGGTCAGGTAGCCGTAGATAAGCCCCTCCCTCAGAATCTCCTTGTGAAAGAGCTGATAGGACAACAGCACCAGGAGGGTGGTCACAGATTCAAACAGGATGTTGTAGGTGATGTCACTATGAAAACAGAGACAGGACAATCATTAACACATTCATTATTACTTCCTTTAGATATCTGACTTTACATACGAATGTTCTCCTGAAGGTGTTTGTATATTTGCATCTGTTTCTTGAATGAATTTACATAAATAAAAACATTTACACATACATTTATCTGTTAATAAGCCAATTGCTGCTGTGATTTACAGTGATTTTACCACGGTCAAGAGGGTTTTAATTGAGTTGAAATCACAGTAACGTAAGGCCACCTGAGTATTATTGCTTGACTAAAACATTGTAAACGATAAGATTGTAAAAGACACAATTATATTTGCGTGAATCTTTTTATTGGTCAAAATCGTCTGTATGCAAAAGTTGTTATTTTGAAGATAATTTCAGGCACTTTTATAAAATGCTGGAAACAGTAAGGTTGTAGAAGAAACAAGTGATCAATAAATAATCCGATTTGTGTGAATCTCATAAAAAAACATATCCAGGTCAAAATTCAAAGGAAAAATAAAGTTAAGTAAAAAAAAAATACATAAAAAAAAAAATACAAAAATTATATACTGCATAAAAAAAAAAATTGTATTTTAATTTTTAATACTTTTATACAATTTTTACACTATGACATCATTTTCAAATGATGGTGAAATATGAAACAGAAAAGCTGATCACATTATCATTCATCAAATCCCCAAAATAGTCAAGTCCTACTGTAAAATGTCCTACTGTAAACTCATTGCCCCCTCTCATTTTCCAGACACACACACACACACACACACACTTACACAACATCAATAGAACAATCTCTCTCTTTTTCTATTGTCCCTGGTTTCCTTCCTCCAGATTTCTCACTTCACTTCCACTTCCCAGTGCTGTGAAGTCACTTGGCATGATTCCATTTCACTTTCTCTCTCTCTCTCTCACACACACACACACACACTATTATTACATTCATAATAACACGAAGAGTTTCCTATAGGATTCTGTTTTTGTAACGAGGACAAACCAAACCCCACATACATGGCTTTAACGACACATTAAATCATACCGAATAAAAAATTTTACAACATTATTTTAGTGCTTTGAATTTCTTTGGTTATTAAAATACAATTTATTACAAAACTCTTAAAAAATTTGCAATGAGAAAAATACAAAGTAAAGGATTTCAGATTATTTTGAGGTGGAGTTGACTAGTTGAAATGTTGAAAACTCTTTGAAGAAAAGACTAGACTTAAACAATGTAAAATGTACTAAACTGAGATGACTTTACTACAAAAAAAAGCGTAACGGGGATGAGGGATGTGTATGTTCTGCGGACATGGGCTGATAATAAATATTTTGGCACTTGTTTTTATTAAATTACTTATTATTACAAGAATTAACAGCCACATTATTAACAGCCTTGCCTCTTACATGCTTGGTAAAGTTTGAATATTGTCGATTACCGATGACAAACCATTACCGATGATTGAGTTAATAGAGACTCCAAATGAACTCTCATTAACAATCTTACAAAACTAATAAAAAAACAAAAAAAAACATGCTTAGTCACATTTAGCACCATAAACAGAATTATATCATTACAAATCTGTTCCATCTATGGTAAAAGGTCAAGACAGGTTCTTCTCGTCTTCTGCATTTATGTACAGCTCTTTTTCACTATACGCTTTCATTGTGTTATTAAAGATAGTGCTAAACATTATCTTTTGTGTTTCACAGAAAAAAAAAGAAATGTCACACGGGCTTCTTGGAATGACGTAAATGACTTTTCTCCATCACCTTGCACACTATAAACGCTCTGATGTTTTTGTGTCTCTGCAGCTATTTTATTTCTTGTTTTGATCTGTGCGGTAATTTGAGCTACAATTCACAATATCCTTCAGACCAGCGTGATAAGAATCCTGTCTCCGGCTACAGAATCGCTCGAAAACACGTAGGAACCAGCGAGTCGGGGATCTGAATGTGACCCGCGCCTGACTTCTCCTGGTGAGCACGTAGCAAGGAAACGAGACAAACGGCAACAAAAACAGACACGGGACAACAACAGCACACTGAACTCTGTTACAATACAACAACTACACAATCCACTTACACACGTGAGCCAGCACAAATAACAGGCTTTATTTCAAACCCGCTTAAAACATTCAACTGTGTCTAAGTGACGTTCCTCAAGTTCTCTGTTCCTTCTCAGTGCCTTGTGATTTACAAACTAAGTCTCTTCATTCATTAAGACCGTATTGCATGCAGTTTTTTTATTATTTAATTTAGTTATTACTGTCCTTTAACATTGGAAACAGCTATATATATATATATATATACAGTACCAGTCAAAAGTTTGGAAACATTACTATTTTTAATGCTTTTGAAAGAAGTCTCTTATGCTCATCAAGCCTGCAGTTTAAAAAAAAAAAAAAAAAAAAAAAAACAGTAATATTCTGAAATATTATTACAATTTAAAATAATGGTTCTCTTTTTTAATATACTTTAAAATGTAATTTATTTTTGTGATGCAAAGCTGAATTTTCATCAGCAAGTACTCCAGTCTTTGGTGTCTTATGATCCTTCAGAAATCATTCTAATATGCTGATTTATGATCAATGTTGGAAACAGTTGTGCTGCTTAATATTTTTTTTATAACCTGAGATGCTTTTTTCAGGATTATTTGATGAATAAAAAGTTAAAAAGAACTGTATTTATTTAGAATAGAAATCATTTGTAACAATATACACTACCGTTCAAAAGTTTGGGAACAATAACTATTTTTTTTTTAAAGAAATTAGTACTTTAATTCAACAAGGATGCGTTAAATTGCTAAAAGGTGATGGTAACGATTTATATTGTTAGAAATGTTTTTATTTTGAATAAATGCTGTTTTTATGAATAAATGCTGTTAACGTTTTACTCATCAATGAATCCTGAAAAAAGTATTCCAAAAAAATATATTAAACAGCACAACTGTTTCCATCATTGATAATAATTGAGTATCAAATCATCATATTAGAATGATTTCTGAAGGATCATAAGACACCAAAGACTGGAGTACTTGCTGATGAAAATTCAGCTTTGCATCACAAAAATAAATTACATTTTAAAGTATATTAAAAAAGAGAACCATTATTTTAAATTGTAATAATATTTCAGAATATTACTGTTTTTTTGTTTTTGTTTTTTTTTTAACTGCAGGCTTGATGAGCATAAGAGACTTCTTGCAAAAGCATTAAAAATAGTAATGTTTCCAAACTTTTGACTGGTACTGTATATATATACAAATAAATATAATAAAAAGGGCATATTAGGTATCCTATAATAAGATCACAAATGTGGTTTAATTAAGTAAATAGGGGCATTTTAAGCACTGAACAGTAAGAACGGGTTCGTACACCTTTTCCAAGGTCAAATTCAAGCACTTTCAAGGTCCATTTTAAAGCTTTTTCCAGCACCTTACACCACCGTAAATTACACACCAATACAAAGTCAAAATTATTATTTAGTGTTTTTATCACATTACGAGAGATAACGCTATAAACAGCCAAAATTGTGTAAACTCCGCCTACCTTTGCTCTGGCCAGCGTAGCGCAAATCGCTCTGTGTCTGAAGGGCTACATTTTATTTCTCCATTTAATAAACGAACTATTGAGTCAGATGGGTGTTTGTTGTGAAAGAAACACAGTTACAATTTCAAGCATTTTTAAGCATTTGATCCAAATTTCAAGCACCCCGTACGAACCCTGAGTAAGACACACACACACACACACACATCATCATCATCATGATCAGTGTAATATGGTTCTCATTATAGACTGGGTGGAACACAAGGACACTCTAGAACATTCAGAGTGGGTAAATCTATCTGCCCTTTGAATACATACAAACACACAAACACTGGAAACATGCAGGAGGCAAGCTGAATAATGCAGTGCTGGTGTGGTTATCTCTCTACTATAGAGATTTACAGATGTGTGTGTGAAGGCCGTCATGATTTCATGCATGAAGGTGTCCTCCACTCAGGTGTGTAAATGACAGCGGGTCACACAGAGGTCTGATGAGACACACGGGCGCTCAGGGATCATGGAAAAAACACGTAAAGGGAAGCGTGTAAAAACAAAGGAGCAAAAATGTCCCGTTTTTAAGAAGATGTGTCGAGTTAAAAGTAGCAACTCGGTACATGCTAATCTTGCTAAATGACTTTGTTTCATAAACGACGAATTTTGCAACTAAACTGAATCAACAAATGAACTGACTCGAGCTGAACAATGACACTATTGTCTTCTGTAGCTCTGCTTACAGCTGAATTTGTCTCATTTGATGAAGTCTGCATCACTGATTCTATTATTTTCCTGTTTATTACTGTGAAGCTGCTTTGAAACAATCTGTATTGTATAAAGCGCTATATACATAAAGGTCGGGTGGCATGATTAATTGTGCTAATATGTTTGACAGCATTGACAGTCCTACTTTTTTATTCTTGAACTTATTGAAAATATTTGTGTGTATAAATAAGGACTGCGACACCTCATTGTTTGAGTCAGAGATGACCTTCACACGCTGTATGTGAGAGACCCGTCATATATCACGACAATAACACACGCACACACCTCCCGCTCACGCTGAGACATACTTTATCACTTAGTATTTGCAAGACAGAGAAATCCAGAACAAAAACAAACACACACAGTTCTTCTTCGGATACTCACAGAAGCGGCACTTCAACGATGAGATGCACCAAATTACAGACCAGCTCCTCCAGAAGATCCTCACAGATGGAGTCTGTTAACACACACACACACACACACACATCACGGTCAGGTCAGAGACGGGAACGCTGACACATCAGCAATGTAAATATAGTCTGTGTAAAGTTTCTTTAGGTCACTGGTTCTGTATGTTGCTCATTCTGATTGGTCAGAGATGACATTTATACTCAGATGTGGGTTGCGACACATCAAACAACTGAGAAGCTGTCAGATTGGACAAGACCAGATACCATAAATGCTCCAAAAAGCGCTTTTATTTTGCCTTTTCGGACATTATTATTGATAAGCACGATGGAGAGAGGACAGGAAGTGTGTAGGAAAAGAACAGGATCAGGAAATGAGTCTCAAACTTGACACACATGAGCGTCACTGCTTCATGTGCCTTGGTCTGATGCTGAAACAGACCTTCAAAACACTAACTTTATCTTCTTTTGTGAAATCAAAGATGGGAAATGTGCGTCAGGGTTATTAACAAAAACTGAAACTATTAAAAACATTTTTGTTCATTTAAATAGGGAAATAAAATAACGTAAACTAAAACTAAATGAGAAATGTTGTCTTGGACACTAACTGAAACGAGTTTCTAAGTACTAAAATTACTAACTAGAAATATATACACATTTTAATTGAACTAAATAGTAATATTAATATAAAAACTAATAAAACAACAAAAGCACATAATAAAATGACTAAAAATGAAATAAGGACATTTTAATTAAAAATGAAATAAGTTAACATGAAAACTGAAAATATAAAAATAAAAGGTAACTCAAAATATTAATAAAAACTATAATAGTATAAACATATTACTAAAATAACACTGATGTGTGTTTCTTAATGGACATCAGATATTATTAACACAAAATAATACAACCCAAAAAAAAAAAAAAAAGACTGTGGGGATCAAACTTGTGGCCTGATGAGGAAACCAGTTCTAGTTAGGGTTAGGGTTAGTCTGGGTTAGGGTTAGTCTGGGTTAGGTTATGTTAGGTTAGTGCTAGTCTGGAGTAATTAGAAAGATCAATATATTTAGCTATACTGTATAGACTTTAAAGAAACTGCCTCTTTCATCTTGGAACATTTACAAATATAAATTGATATATAAATAATAATAATAATAATAATAAATAAGGTTTCGTTTAGGTGTAAGGTTAGCTGTTAGCTTTACATAAAAACAATGGTAATACTTTACAACAAAGACTCAGTTTTTAACATTTCATTAGTTAACGTGAACAAACAATGAAAAATAATAAGTGCTATCAAACCAGCATTTATTAATTTAGTTCATGTTAATTTCATTCATTATTCATTAACTAACATAAATGCCGTAAAAATATCGAATGCTTATTGTTAGCTCATGTTAGCTAATGCATTAACTACAAAACAAATGAGACCTTGTTGTAAAGTGTTACCAAAACAACAACTAGGTAAATATGTGTAGGTACTATATGTGTGAGGGTCAAATATGATTAAACACGTCAAAAACTAAAATATAAAAAAACTAAAAATAGAATGAAGCCAATTAATTGTGTGTGTGTGTGTGTGTGTGTGTGTGTGTGTGTGTGTGTGTGTGTGTGTGTGTGTGTGTGTGTGTGTGAGAGACCGTAGGTTCCTGGCGCCCTCTCCTGGTAGGAGAACTGTAAGTGCAGCTCTTCTTCACTCATCTCCCTGATGAAGACCTTCAGCAAACAGCGCACCAGAAACAAAGCATTATGGGCCTGCCAGATGAATAACTGACTAGAGAGAGAGAAAGAGAAAGAGAGTCATAGATAATTATTGACCTACAGCAGCCTGTGAGCTGTGGCCTGAACTGTGGCCAGTGGTTTTGGATCATCCTCGACTAAACCAACACACACACACACACACACACACACACACAGGCTGTCAGGCGTCTGTAGTAGTTGCTATATCATTACACGTTCATACACTGAGAAACAGCTCACATATGCAGCTATGACATCAGCTGACCCTGGATCAAATGTGTGACTGAGGGTTTGATCTCGGCATAGTTCAGATCAGAGCACATCATAAATATTCTCTCAGAGGATCACAGTGTGACGGTTCACATGCACGCGCTGTAGGAGCGCTGGGTCACTCCCCGCTCTGGATTCATGCTACAGCAACACTTTTGAGCACAAACATCAGCTCTGGTGGTGTGTGTGTGAAGCTGTGGCCTGCACAGATGTTATTCCCATGGGAAAATCGTATCAAAAACATCTTAACGGTACCGTCCTGAGTGATTAGTTAACGTGCCCTGAATATCACGAATGTGTGGGAAAAGACGTTATAAAGATGTTCTGAGCATCCGAGAACCACAAAAACAAGAAATCTCATCCGCTTTCACACACAAGGTGTTACTTATATACTATACTAGAGGTTTGAATCTGTTCTTGCCTCAAGATTTGATTATAAAATAATTCTCGGTTCATCTTTTCCTCCAATTCTTTTATAAATAATAATAATTTTATTAATAATCACAACATATAGTTATTTTTGTTATGTTATATTTACTATTAAAAATAAGAACAACAATGCAAATAACAAACAGTAGAATAAATACGAGTCAAATCAATATAAGAAAGGAACAAAATTAAATTAGTGCATTAATTGTTTTGTTTTTTTTCATTTTAAATATTTTTAACAGAAGCATTCAAGTAAGAAATAATACAGAAATTAAATATTTACATATTAAATGAATCACTACATAGTCTTCTTTAGTTATTAATTACAAATAAATTGATTATTATTAAAGCTACATAAGTGATTTAGTCAAGAGAAGTGAGTGATTCCCTCTTTTCTTTTGATGTTTAATTGACATTATGATTAATGACAGACAGTAGCAGGTTTATTATATTATGACTTATGCACGGATCCAATATAATGTTACACATTGGAAACACGGCAAGACTATTCCTCACAGCCTCACTTTCATACCTGTCATGGCGCTGCTCTGAATAAGGTCTATAGAGCTTAATAACTTTTTAACATCAAGCCTATTCCGCATCTCACTTTATTTCCTCATTCATGCATGTACTTCTCGTAAAAAATAAAACCAAAACAAGTGCTTTGCTAACGAAGGACATACACACAATTTTTTTTATTAATATAGCTTATAATAAGAATATTTTTTGCTGCTTAATATTTGGGGTGAGTAAGATTTTTTTTTTAATACTTTTATTCAGGGATGCATTAAATTTGCTCAAAACTGAAAGTAAAGACATTTATGATGTTACAAAATATTGTTCTTTTGAACTTTCTATTCAAGGAAAAAATACTTCTACCGAAATATTAAGCAGCAAAAACATTGATAAGAACCATTATTAATAGTTGAGCACCAATAATTGTTGATAATATTATTTAAATCAGCATATTAGAATTATTTCTTTAAAAAAAATCATAATTATTACAAACTTGTTTGATTAATTACAATAAAAAAAACACGTGTGACTGGTTTCTGCATAAACATGGAACAATGAACAATGAAACAAGCCATCATTTAAAATATAATATTTTGTACGCAATTATTTGTGATGTTTGCTCGAGAAACCATCATGTACAAGTCAGTTTTCATGCAATGGATTTTGGATACTGTGCGTCTTCATATTATTCATTGTTTATGGATATTTGAAACGCCATACAGCTCTTATATGCACACTTTAGTGAAGACGTATCTCACTTACTCTTGGCATTCTGTGGAAATCTTCAGTTCTTTGGTTCTGCTGAGAAAGACTCTCACCAACGCCCCGAAGTTCCCAGACCTGGGGTTGTTCTGAACTATAAAGGGCCGAGACAGAAGATCAAAAACACAAAACATCACTTCCCATCTGAAGGTTGTTTATGATAAGTGCTACTAAACCAAATCAACAGAATGCATTAAGGATTCCTTGTGATTTAGTGGGAAACAAACTAGTCAATAAACGCAATAAATTACATACAGCACATCATAAAAGCAGAGTTGACTTGGGATCGGTTATCATTTGAATGGTGTGGCTTCATGCGCACACAGACCTAAATTACAGAGCTTTATTTCACAGGACAGTGGGTTTGAAATCAGTGTGCGCGTCTCTTTGTACAGAGGGCTGTAATGAAATGGCAGTAAATTACTCATACAAACACACATACTTAGAGTCTTAGCCAGCGGGACGACAGCCTCCTCCAGGAGTTTAGCATCAGCACTGCAAACACACACAGAGAGAGAGAGAGAGATAAACGTCATATGAGAGAAATATCAACGAGCCACTCAAGCCAGTTTTTTACAATGAATCTAACATGGTCAAGAGATGCTGTTAGGCACGATATGAAGTGTTGCAGTAAAATCATGAAGGGAAAGCAATGATAAAGGAAATCATTGTTCAATAAATAATGAATAATATAGACCAAAAAACAAAAAAAAAGGGTTGCATGCATGCAAAATGTAGGGCAGAGATTAATTTTACATTGTTGGTCATTAAAACTTCAACGAGTAAGTAAATACTGCAATGAACTGATTAACAGATTATGTCTGGATACAGCTGAGAAGTTCAAGATGTCAGAAATCACCATTTTCTGACCTAGTTTTCATACTATATTGAATTTGTTAAATATGTTAAGCTGTATTGACAACAACATTACACATCAGAAACATGGGATTTGTGTCTTACGACAGGACACATAAAAGTGCACTATTCATGCAAAGTGCTGAGTAACTTCAATGACAAGTCTATCATAATGAACATGAACATTTCAACAAAATAAAGAGATGCTGAAATAGTGTGTGTGATGTGAGATTCTCTGGCTCCCTCTGGTGTCCGTCCCTCATATAACCTTCAAACCGAGAGAGCGACAGATGACCTAACCTACATCCACCTGGGGCCTGTACCATGAAGCCGGTGTAGGGGGGCTAGCCAGGTATGTTTCAGTTTAGTTTGCGGCAAACCTGGGTTTTAGGCACCATGAAAGTGGTTTGGCTTTTAGCAGTGTTCATCGCCACAGTAACTAATGCTCCAAGGCAGGCTATGTCCCAGGTAAGAGGTTGCAAACCAAACTTGGACCAAGTTAGCTGTGAGCAAAGTAGGGGTGGTTAATCTGTCTGATTTCCCGATTCGATTCGATTACGATTATTGAAGTCCTGATTCGATTACAGTCGATTTTCGATTATTAACGATTCTCGATTAGCGATTATTGATTTTCCAGTTCACAACAGTAAACGAAAATACACTACAAAGTGATAGCAGTATTAAAAAAAGTCAGCTGCTGAATTACTTAACTCTTTTATTGAGTAACAACTCAAAGCACTTTCTGTGTCGTGTAGTTATAACTTCAGAATTATTTGTATGTAGCTTATGTTCTGTAGAACACAGAAATGAATACATCACATTGTGTTGTGACTCAAGTTGAACTAAACAATAACAAATAAATGAAAGGCTTATTTCCTTTAGGAAGTAGATCAGAACCAACATACTGTAGAAACTGGACAATTTTCTTCTAGAAAGACAAGGTGTTCAGCTAAAGATATTAAATAGCAGTCCCAAACTAGCTTTTGTTAATACAATGTTGGTATGAGCCACCACAGTATTTTACAAATATAAAAAATAACACAAAGTGAAAATAAAGTGGCATTTTGGGGTTAATATTGAAACGACAGTTACCATGGTGAATACACAATACTAACAAGAACTGTTAATGAAACATGGAAACTGCTCCTGGTGAATAGAAATGAAAATCATACCTGCATGCAAATCCTTCTCAGCTAACACACGACGTACCAGTAACGTGATTTATTGGTATTTTACTTTTATTTCATGACTTACTAATTTACAACGTAACAACGTTGCATGCTCGTAGTTTCTTTTGCACTTTGCACTATTCAGTGAAGCGATACACGGCGCGCCCCTCCGCATTTGCGCGTGCAATTGAAGAGTGTGCGCTATGAGTACAGTATAACGGCTGACAGGACAGGAACGTCCGTTTTTCTGAGGTGAAATACTTTTTATTTCAGCGTACACATACGTCACTGCCTGGTAGTTCCTATATTGTGCTGGGTTTTCTGAAGTAGTTGTGATTCGCCTCTCATAACATAACATGCTCTAAATGCACGCAGAGTGGATTTTTTTTTTTTTTTTTTTTATCGCGGCTTTAAACGATTACGTAATCGTGGCATCCAAAAATGTATTTATTTTTTTATAAAAAAATCGATTTTTGAAAATTTAATAATCGATTCATACTCGTCCATAACATACTCGCGATTAATCAATAATCGATTTTTTTCACCACCCCTAGAGCAAAGTGTCTGATGCGATAAAGTGACTCCACCTGTTCCTACTCCAAATTAAAGGTCACGAGATAGCAAATGATTTTTAAAGACAAAATCGTCTGGCTTTTAGTAATGCTTATTTAGAATAATAATTCTGTATGATTTAGATATTATTTATGTAATTATTATACCCTTAAATCTATCACACATGCACAATTTTAGTTTATCAATGAATAAATATATAAAGGTAATATAAATACGCTTTAGAATCAATAGATAAGCCTATAAAATGACTACATGTGAGCTTAAATGTTCAATTTCAGCTTCAACTTCACAACTTTTACTTAAAGTAGATATTTAAAGACTTTTTCTTTTAGTTGTTCTATTTCACAGACAGCTATTTTCTTCTTACTGTGAACATTTGTTTAAATTCGTAATATTTTTCAATCTCGTAATATTCTGCAGAAGAAGTGAATCGCAGTTTCACTCTTTCTCAGCATGTGATTGGCTGTTCACTGCTGATGTCACTCCTAAACTCAGGATCAAAGCCCGAGTTGATAAAGAAAGTTGATCAGCATCATGGTACCAACAAAGCCTGTTTGGATTGGTTTGGTTTTGTCAACTCGAAACTAATCCTGTAACCCGGAGTTTGTTCATGAGCTCATCATGACATCAACAACACACATCTTCAGACAGAAACCGGTGAAAGTGCAATCAATTACTGTACATTAGCAGGTAACTATAACAGGAAAAACACTAAATATAATGGGAAAGACATTTAGAAAACAACTACTCAGTCATCATCACTCATCAACCACATTAACTTTGGAAATAAACAGCAGAAACATCGTCTACGGTCAGCTAGTATTGTATAGTTGTGTGTGTATGTTTCTTTTTCAGACATGCTTCACAATACAGCGCTGGCGCGACTTTGCTTCTGGTTTGTTAAAGAAATTTCAAGTGCCCTGGGAGTGTGTCTGTGGTCATATAAACGAGAACAATTTTTCTTGTTCTTTTTATATACCTGAATTTGATAAATTGACAAACTCAAACTGCTTCTCAACCAGAGGGGGCCTCAGCGAACTTCCAACAGGACGCCTACAAATTATTTAATTAATTATTTTTTATAATATATTACAAAAATCTAACTTAATAGATATCTAACATGAAACGCTATAAAAACAAGACAACCAAGACGTAACCAAAAAAACTATTTCTTATATTATTATTTTCAACGTCTGGAATCACAAAATCACAAAAAATCTCTTTGACCTAGCATTCACATACAGGGTTTATACAGAGATTCTTAAATTGAATTTACTACCTTTTTACCACCTATTTTACTACCATCACAATATTTTTACTACCAACACGGCTTCAAACTTCAACTGTAGCAGTGTTAAGTGTTAAGTAAAGTGACAAGTAAAGACATGTCCAAAATGAATTAATAACATATTTAATCACAATTTAATGAGGCAATTATAACTTAATTTCAACACTGGGAGGGAGAGATAGAGAACCAGAGAGAGCGAGAAAGAGAAAGTCCGGTGAGGTTCTGTAGGTGTATGTGAGTGTGCATGTGTGTTAGGGCAAGTGAGTGAGCTACATTCAAGTAAGAGGGAACTCTACCATAGGACTTGGATTAATCAAGATATCACAACAGGCCTTGGTCCATAGGATTTACTCAATATGTCAAAGAGTAACAATTACATAAAAATTAGAAGACAGACTGGACCTTTAGAATGAACAGCTACACAACGTGTAATAATAAAGTGCAATTGAACACTATAATAACAGTATTTCATTAATAAACAAATAACTTCAACACTGGACACAAGCCAAGCACTGTCCAACACACACAGAGAGAGAGAGAGAGAGAGAGAGAGAGAGAGAGAGAGAGAGAGAGAGAGAGAGAGAGAGAGAGAGAGAGAGAGAAAAAGAGAGAAAAAGAGAGATTGAGAGAGAGCATAAACAATTAACTGAATTAACAACAAACATAAAAGGCGTCGCTGTAGCCGTTGGTCCAGCGCAAAACAGCGACAGCGGTAGCTGGGTGTTACGTCCCCGCATCCTGGCTTGGTGGCTAGCAGACTCCCTGTGGGAATTAACCGCCTTCACCCCCATCCAAGTAATATTTATCGTTTTCTTGCAAACGTTGCAAAAAACTTCTCGGCTGTCTCCAACTACTGGCCTAAGCCAGTCTTTAAACCGAGCGTCCTCCAGCCAGAGGTCCGAAAACTTGCACTTGCCCATATTTACTTGGTAAACTCGCGCGGAGCAGAGGTTTACCGCCAAGCTAAGGTACCAGCTTGAACCGCCCAACGTACACATCGCGTGACGTCATTCCGTTCACTCAGGTCCGTCCTTTCTTTTCTCTGTCTTTGGGTCCAACTCAAAATAAAAATAAATTCATGGAAGTTTAGTAAGGAAATAGGCCTGCACACGTAAGTTACCCTAATTGAAAACCATATAGACCCAGTTAGATGGGGCTTCGAAAATTTACTACCTCGTCAGATGACGTTTACTACTTTTTACTACTTTTTACTGGCCTTAATTTGGCATAATTTAATTTACTACCTTTTACTACCTTTTACAACCCCGCGGAAACCCTGACATAACACATTATAGACTTCTATAATTCAATGTTAGGCTGCATAGATTAGGTCAGCCGGAACCGGGAACACTTCCCATAAATCCTGATGAACTCGTTACATCATAAGAAGAATGGCATCTACGCTAATTTTAGTGTTTTTTTTTATCCCGAGCCTGCCGGATCCAGGCCGTATCCAGATCTGATGAAGGACCTTCGCCTGGACCCGATGACAACGCAGTGCTGAAGTGCCAACTAGTCTCTCCCTATGGAGGATCCCTTTCCCACTCTACAGATGAAGCGTTGTCGGCAAAATTCGTTTCGCGTACCTACCCCGAAATGACAAAATAAAATTTAATTCTGTATCAAAATTTATAAGGAAAGACCAGTACTTTGTTTAGGCTTGGTCTGTAGGGAATTACAAACTACGCACATCATGTATTCAAACACACATAACTATAGAACCAGTTCTTAATGCGCATGTGAACGCCATCAGCATTTCTCACAGGTTCGCGTTTAAAGTCTGTGTAGAGAGAACAGTGTCGTCTTGGCGGCCCCTAATTTAATAACAAATGATCGTTGCGATGGAAGCGAATCAATCAAAACTAACTTTAGCTGGAAATTAACTTTATTAAAGAACCGCTATAAAGCCAAAACAATCTCTGTTACCTTAAATTATACGCTTATCTCTGTAAAGCTGCTTTGAAACAATATTGTTAAAAGCGCAAAATGAAGATGACTTGACTTGGCATATGTAATTTAGCTACAAATCATTTAGTCAACACTCCCAGTTTCTGTTAATATGTTATTAGTTAATTATGTTGATATTATATAGGGAGCCTTCGAATATTGTATTGGACACTAGGGGGCCTATAGATCAAAAAGTTTGAGAACCACAATACAAAACCTCCCAGACCACATAGACTATTTATTTATAAACTAAACTGCAACAACAACAAAAAAAGATCATTCCATTACAACTATGAGCACTAGGGCTGGGCAAAACAGAGAAGCTATAAACCATCATCTTAACACAAACAAGACAAGGCAGCATTTTAAAACTAGTCTAATCACACCAAGCATTAGGAAACGTAATGGTCAGGCCTCGTTTACACTGGAGGTCTTGAGGCCCAATTCTGATTTGTTACCTTTATCCGTTTTTTTCGATCGTCCGTTTACACGTTCTTTCAATTGTGACCCATATCCAATTCATGCGTTTACATTTGCCATACTATCTGAAACATCGTGCATGCTTAAAGGGGGTTCTTGCACAGATGGACGAATGTGAAATATGCTTGATGCAAGCTTTGCGATATAGCCTAAGTTCGCCAAACATCACCATGATTTTGAGGCGGAGTACGACGAAAAAAGGGCCATCATCATTGCGCATATGCTTCAGTTATTGTGTGCGAGAGAGATCTCAGGACTGGTGAGAGCATATTGTGGCGGGCTTTAAGAGAAGTGGGTCTAAAATTTTAAGATGAGCAAGCCAACCTTTGATATGTTGTGTCAACGTTAGTCCACGTTTCGTCGTGCCATCTGTCCCTTTGCAGATGCGCGTTGGGGTTGCTCTCATCATTAAACCGCGGAGACGTTGCCTCAGAAAACCCGATCTGCCTGTTTACATGACAGTCGCATTTGGCACATATCTGATTTATTTCCACATATAAATGAGGCCTGAAACCGATCTTGAAATATCCGAATGCATGCGTTTTTTTCCTGTTTACACTGTCATAGAACACACCCAAGTTTGGTTTGAAGACGAAAAACGTACCAAGCACAATGTTCTCTCAGCATTCCTGATTTCTAACACCGAGATCTTGCGGCTCTCAGAGCAGAAACAAAAGCTGATGCTCTTCATATGTTTTTCAGTCATCATATGTAAATTGTGAGACCCTCCCCTCGAAGAAATCAGGACAGAAGTGGTTAAAAGTGGACAAAAGAGGCGGATTAAAACACCAGGTGTAAACGTGAATGTGTCTCCCAAATCTACTTGTGATCCGATCGACAAAAACACGTCCTAATACCAGGTGTAAACAGGGCCAGAGACAGCAGCACATTCCAATACTCAATGTGTCATCCTGCCCATGAGCACATGATCAACACATCCCACATTAACATGTCAACATCTGTACAGTATTTAGCATCTTCAAGCAGGGATTGCTACTCACTTTATATGCTTAAAAGTTAGCCAATCAGAGCAGGGCTCATTTGCATGCCTTAGTCCACATTAATAGACAGTATTTTTTGTGTTTGTTTGACAATGTGAGTGTATGGGACATCAGTGATTGGGGGGGGTCAGAGGAGTGTCTCACCTGCTGGTGGGGCTAGTGAAGGTGAAGGAGATCAGCTGGTTCCAGAAGGGCTCATTCTCTGATATGGCGTCTGGACCAATCAGATTGCGGATGCTCTGGCTCTCCGACAGGTCGCTCACCTGACTGGTGTTTGCACCCATCGCCTCCAGAAACCACGAGAGACTGCCTCAGAGCCTCATCGCCAGCCAAGCAAAACCTGGAGGATCATGAGAGCAATCACTTCACTGAGTAAAGTAATTAGTTTGACAAACAAGACATAGAGGAGGAACTAAATACTTAAGCAGGAGTACACACACTTGAAACAGGTTTGATGGGTAGACACAGAGCCCTAACACACAAACACACACCTCTTTGTTAAGCACACACACCCTTTACACACACACATTGTTGACGTGCCACTGGTTCCCTGATGTGGAGTGTGAAACTCTCTTCAGAAGCTGCCGAAAAGCAGTGAAGGTTTTCGTTAAACATCCTGGTTAATGTTAAATTTGATCTGATCAGAGAAGATGACGTGACCTCTCTTAGTCAACAACAAGGAAACTCATTTATTTTGCGTCTCACAAACCTGAAGAAAGCTCTGGTGTTAAGATCCATTCGTCATTTTACAACTAATCAGTAATAACTTTATTAACTTACATTTATAAATCAAAAACAAGTTGAACATATGTCAGCCCAAGCAACTACATTTTGCATAAAGAAAATGAACACAACACATTTGTATTGTGACATTATTATTATTTTCATGGCAATTAAGCACATTTTCACTCCTAATCTTAATTATTATCTCAAAAAGGGATTCTCATTACTGAAACACAGTGTATGTTAAAATGAGTATAAAAGCAGTTTACTGAATACTACCTAGATATACACTACTTAACTATTTTAAAATAATATAAAAATGTTACACATTACAGTGAGAATTCTTTCTGTTTTAGGATAAAATATGACCAATTTTTTTTATTGTAAAGGCTGTAAATTGTAATATACAGACACACACACACACACACACACACACATATATAAATATCTAGATATATTTGTATAACAGTAACGAGATACGAGAGTAAAATTTTCCAAGAGAATTGGGGGAATGAAAAAAAATGCCACTATCTTAATAGGAGTCTTGATTCTATCTTTGTAGTTTAGTCATTAAATATGACTCAAACAAGGTCTTGACAGATTTTGGTGAGATTTGCCTCAAGATGCTCAAAGGCACAAACAATCATGATGCAATGGTGCAAAATATCTTGCCAATTACTAAAATCAACAATGAATTAAATGCCATCAAGATCTGCTATCAACATTACAGGTGACAACAGACTACAGGTAAGTACCTCATGAATAACCTACAGAATACAGGTAAGTTACACATTTACAGACTAGCTCAAACACCTGCAGGACATCAATGTTTAGACTGCAGTCTGTATGAACACAAATACTGTCTAATACACACAGCCTATGATTTCACACAAGGCTGGTGAAGACTGATTAATAATATGTCATTCAAAACTTCCTGTAAATAATGGAATTAATTCACTTAAGACATATTTGGGCTTTCCTCAGAGGGCTGTCAAATAACTCACCTCACAGCTTCTATACCCACCGCAGATAAAATCACCAGAATGCAGTTAAATATTCATTTTATATGACTATATTATGGTCTGCAATTCCCTGTGTAGAAGTTAATAAGTGTCCAGTAAGCTATACACTTAGCAACAATTAGCTTGCAGACTCGAGTGAATGGAGAAATCCATTATAAACCCGTTAGCTTCAATGCTGACATGCTAGCAGGCTAACGACAAGAATAACTTACCTGATGAATGTCAGAATTGACAGCGCCTCAGAAAAGCCCCTCGCGTTCCTTTAGACAAGCGTCTATGTCTTTTCAGAAGGAAAACAACTAAAAGACTCGTAATTAGTAATGGTGAATTTCCAGTAAAGTGTGTTTAACAGTGTAAGTTTGAGCTGTATTGACTCTGATAGCTCTGCGTCTCCACGTCACCACTGACGCTCGTGACATCCCGGGCACGCGCAGAATAACCCTCCAATCCCACTAGGAGAGGCGGAGAAACTCATGAATATTCATTAGAATCCTTAAAGAAGATTGCCACGTAACGTAAGCAAGCACGATCTTATTAATATTCAGTAGTGCATTAGCCTCAGATTATAGCTATATATACATCATATATACATATATAGCCTTTTTAAAAATATCTATGCGTAGCAGGGTTCATAAATTCGCCACTGTGAAAACGAACAAATACAGTAAAAGCGTTCAGATATACTACTTAGATATACATAGGTAATATATAGTTATGATAATAATCAGAAATGTTTTTTTTTAGCATCAAATCAGCATATTAGAAGTAATGATGCTGAAAATTCAGCTTTGATCACAGTAATAAATCACAGTTTACAATATATGCACATAGAAAACAGTTATTTTAAAGTGAAATAATATTTCTGCTTTTACTGTATATTTGATCAAATAAAAGCAGCCTTTATTCTCGAGATTTATAGTCTTGTATATAGTAATAATTAGTGTTGGGGTAACGCATTACAAGTAATGTGAGTTATGTTATCAGATTACTTTTTTAAGTAACTAGTAAAGTAATGCATTTCTTTTAAATTTACAATAAAATATCAGAGTTACTTTTTTCAAATTAGTAATGCAAGTTACTTGTATTGACTGACATGTTGAGAGGAATCATGAGTAAGTGCATCCTACTGTATTTTAGTTCTAGACTAAATGTGAGCATGCATTTACTCATCGCACTTGCACAAAATCAGATTCAGTCGGCTATTCCTCAAAATGAATAAAAACGGTGAAGTAACAGTGATAAAATATGCCAGTCTTATTGTTTTGTCTCAAGATGCACACCAGTCATGTTTTCTTTTCTAAGGCACGTTTAAAAAAAAAGCTTCTTTAATGCACTAATTTAACTAAGGCCCAATCCTGGCTTAATCTAAGCCCAGTTTCTGAAACCGGGCTTTTTTAATCTCATTTTATTGTATTTGCTACTGACCTTTGAAGGATTGCAAATTTAAGAATCTATTTCAGATATGCTTCCTCACATAACATCATGGTGAATAATATTGTATTTAGCTTTTAAGGTTAAGATGATGATATCACACGAATGATTCTGCTCAGCAAAGTTGCAATTCCTGTTTTCTCCATTGTCACCTTTTGTTCTGCAAATGGCTTTCGGAGCCCAAATGGCTTTCGGAGCCCCTGGCCCAGACATTGAATCGTTAGGTTGATTGGATTAGCTGTAGGGGAGACTTTCACCTTTTGTCTTTAATGGCTCTGGGATGGCTCTTGGAACCGGAGTTCCTGGCCAGTATCAGCATTTGAATAGTTACGCTGATTCAATTGGACTGGTAGCGCTCTCAGAGTAGGGTGTGTTCCTACTTCATTTGCATGCTTTGTTCAGAGTCTCCGCCTCTATGTAATCCCTCCCCCTTGGAATGTATATAACTACAATGCATACTGTATTAGATTTAGATTGTTGGATGACTGCAGCAACGCTCAGCGAAGTCCTCAATAAAGAATAACTTCTGCTTGAACGATATCCCAACATCTCCTGGTCTTGCTTCGATGAAGGAATAAAGTTTCCAACACCTTCAATGATCCAATTCAGCCATACTAATAAGCAAAATTGACTAGATTTTTTTTAGTTTTTATTGCTGAAGTGTTGAACTTCTTTTCCTGTGTCCTATTCTTCTGCAATCCAGAACAGCAGCGCAGCTGTACGGTTTGATGAACGTCGCCCTCTACTGTACAGGTGTGAATTTGCATCTCCTTTTACATTTACACTTCTGGTGTGAAAGGGCCTTTACATTTGCCAAAAATACAACTTTTTTTGGTTATTAAAAAACAAACAAGCAAGCCCAGGCCAGGAGCGTAAAAGTGACGCAAAAGTAATGCAACACATTACTTTCCATAAAAAGTAACTAATTAATGCAATTAGTTACTATTTTAGGAAGTAACGCGATATTGTAATGCATGTAATGCCAACACTGGTAATAATAAACATGAAAAATGAAGAATGTACTTTTCACCACAAACAACGTCTCAAAGTCAAAAGTTCTATATCTTTTTCTTTATTTATAGACATTTGTGTAAAGTATTTTACAGTACATTACAGACAGACAATCCACAGAGCTGTGTAAAAGTAAATCTGTCACATTGATATGGCTAGGTAAAGCCTTTCGGTTCATTCAATATGCACATTTAGAACAACCAGCCTAATAAATATAGTGTTTTCTCATTAACGATATTATTATATGGCAGATTACTTTAAATCTTGTAACAGGTTTCATGTAACTAGGGTTAAAATGAGAAATATATGTCCGCCTCCCAAGTCCCTGTACCAAAAGTGCAAAGTCTTATGATGTAAGAAAACAAAGTGAATGTCATTAAGGCTTCATTCTTGAGCAGACAGCTATTCCTGTCAAAGCTGATGGCAAGACGACCCATTTAAAAAGAGCTCTCAGAACAATGAAAGATTTAATCAGAGAAGACGAGTGCATTAAAAATGATCTATGAACCTCTAGGCAGATTTTACGGGACATATGTTGAAAAATAGAGCATGAACGGTTTGAAGACCTTGAGGAACCTTGAGGAACAGATGAGTTCAGAAGTATTTATGTAAACATGAGGTTTCACCACTCTAAAATTCATTCATTCTTTCACGGCTCATAAGGAACATCATCTAGAACAAAACACCAACACCCTGCAGATTAAACCGTGAGGAGATTTCATTGTGAGGTTTGTGGGATTCGGACATTCTGCAAAAGGGAACCAAAAAAACAAACATTTTTTGAACATTTCAAGATAAAGGTCTTCAGAAAGTCCTGAAGGGAAAAATAATTTAATCAACACCTTCAATACACTGCAAAATTATTTTAAAAAATCATTTTCTTAATCAGTATTTTTGTCTTGTGTTTCAGTAAAAATATGTAGACAAGACCCTTAAACAACGTGAATTAACTTGAGAAGCAAAATTGCAAAGTATAAATGTTAACGAATGTTATGAAATTTTGTTTTATGATATTTTTCAAGGGGGTGAGAAATAAAATAAAATATATTATCTGTATATATATCAAATATATATATAATGTATATATGTCAAATCTTACACCATTTTGCTTGTCTACTTTAAGAAAGTTGATATTTTTAGTGGAAAAAATACTGTAAGAAAATGATTCTTTGCAGCGTATAAAGAAAGAACGTTTTTATCGGTGATGAGATTAGAAACACGCATACACACACACACACACACACACACACACACACACACACTCTTTCTCTCTTTGAAGGGCAGGACCCTTAATTGTACTTGTGCAAAAAACGGACAAAAGTGTGACTCCAAAATAAAAAACACACGGTAAAAACCTGAGAAAAACAATTTGTTGTGCGCAGTGCACAACGTTAAAACCTGTACAGGTCATCGGTGAGTGTTTACTTGTACTTTCCCTTTAAAGCTCTTCTTCCCCCATTTCCCATTGGCTCTTTCATTTGTCCCGCCCCTTAAATGACACGTAGCCTCTTCCTATTGGCCCGTTCCAGTGGGCAGCTCAGATATGACTGGGTAAAGGCACATTACGAACGCAGGTAGAGAGCGTCTCAGATGTTTTCAGCCTGAGGAACCTCTCGTATGCTGTCTCTGAGTTCAGGACGAACGCGCGGCCGCTGGCGAATGCTGCGCCCCGTAGCGATGAGGTCGGCGTAGCCGCGGGAGTGCGAGAAGGCGTAAGCTGAGCGACGAGACCGTCCGCCGCGCACGAATGCTGGCTTCTTCTTCCTCCTCTCCTCCTCTTCATCCTCAAGCTCATATTTCTTCCTGTTCCTCTGGACCTGGAGGAAGAACATGAGACAATAAAACATCTGTATGGTGTATTTAACCTAGAATATTCTGTGCGTCACCAATTATGCCCTTTTAGAAAGTGATGATTTTGTTTCTGGGCTCTATTAGAATAGGCTTTCATGCTTGAATGTTCATTATTTTTCTCATACATTTCTGAAATGCATAACTTGGACAATGTCACCTCTGATAACAGACTCTAAATTGTAATGTAGACGTGCATTTTGTGTCAAATTTTCTGCTTTGAAATGATATGTATTGTGAAAAGCGCTATACAAATAAATATGAATTGAAATGAATTATTTTTCCAGCTCATCTCTTCCCAGTCTGTCAGTAACGCTGTGTTTAGTTCCTGTCTCTATGAAGCCCCTCCTTCTGAAAAGCACACTGTGCTCTGATTGGTCAGCTGGAGCAGCGTGTTTGGAAATGTCCCGACCCTTACCATAACATGAGTTTTAACACACTACTAACTAGCTCAACCAGGCCCCGCCCCTTTATTCTGCATATTAATTATTTAAATGAGGAATATTGTGACGTGTTCGGTTCTGGAAGAAACTCAGAAAAGAAGAAAGGGAGTTCAGAAACACTGACACTGATATAGAGAAGAAATTTGCAGAGCTTTTTCATGCTCAAACAGCAACATTACACCCTGAAGAAAGCATTATCGGTCCTGTTTGAGGACGCCGCTGATCTCACCTTGTCTCCAACAGAGGGCCAGATGGTTTGATAGAGGAACTGGATGCAGATGACAGGAAGAAGACAGATTCCCACCGTCAGAATGATGGTCAGCCACAGGTACGGCTGTCTCAGGGCGTTCGACGCGGCACCTAGACGTCAGGACAACGATGAGATTATTACACACCAGACCATAACAGGGTCTCTGTTTGAGAATGAACAGTGAAGATAACAGTGTAGTAAAGGTTTCCTGTGTGCCATGGAAGCTTACAGCCCAAATCTGCTATTTTAGTAGTATTTATATACTATTATAGTTTATATTAATATTTTAAAATAGCTTTTTTATATTTTCAGTTTTTCAGTATTACTTTAAAAGATTTTATGCGCTTTTAGTCATTTGTATTAATTTGTAATATTACAATTTAAGATGAATTAATTTTTATTTCAGTTGTATTTTTTATATATAGTAACTGCAAAAAATTAGAAATGTTGAAACACTAAAATTAGTGTTTCAACATTTCTAATTTTTGTTTAATTTAAGATTTTCTTCTAATATTTATAATACTAATATTTTTTTTCCAGCTTTATATTTTCGTGTTTTTGCCATTTGTGTTACTTTTTAAGTTACTTTTTAAGATTACTATTTTTTTTTTTATGTTTAATATATTGTTTAAAATTGATTTTAGCGCTTTAGTGCTACTTTGAACTTCTTATTGCAGTTAGTTTCAAGTTTCCACTTAAAATGTTATCTAATATTTATATGTTAATTTAATTCAGCTTTAATTCAATTAAAAAAAGTTTTTAACAGTTTTACAATAATAATTCTGCATTATGCGACTAAATGTATGATGGGAAGTTTCAAAATTACATCAAATTCATATATTCAATTTAAAAGAAGCCTAGATTTCTTTTAAATGCAGATTAAAAAAAGTTTTTTATATATATTTATACATTTGTTTGACTAATTAACATGGCGATTAAATAAAATAATAAATAATCATCAATATTCCTCAACTCTGTAATAAAGCCTACCATCTCTTAGCCATTATTTTATGTTAAAAGGACCTGTGATTATTTAATTCTGTAGCTTTTGAATCACATTTCTATAAAAACATGTATATCATGCAATGTTTAAATCTCAATAATCATAAAATTGTGATGCAACTTTTTGCTCGTATCACCCATCGCTATCGATGTCATTTTTACATGATCTCAGACCGTAACACGTCCAGGAAATAAGGCCTCAGAAGACCTGGAATTTAGTGCAAAAGTAGCATGGACTCATTTTATTTTTGTTTTGGGAGTCATTTCTTGAGCTTCGGTTCCAGTATGCAAACTATACCAGTAGACATTGTGCAATAAAGGTTACTATGACATCATAGCCCACCTGTGAAAGTGAAGGTCGTTGGGAAAATGACGTGGATTCCTGCACTGTGGATGTCAAACATGATGCCGAAGTAAAGGGCTATACTGCCGATCACTGCAAAAAAGTTCACGAATGTCCAGTAGGAGGTGTTTAATGAGATCTGGGGATGACAAGAAAAAAAGATCAGCTCTATAGTCAAGCTCAATCCATGTTAGAAACAAGCTAGACATAAAATGTATGTCTCTTTATTTGGAAACTGAAAAGATTGTTGTGCAATATAAAACCCAATGAAATGTGGTCACATGATCCAAGATTCAGCCAATCGGGTACCTGCAGGTTGACGGTGATGATGAGCGAGGAGGCGGCCACCACAGCGAAGGACTGGTAATCGGACGGAGCCTCCCCGTCCTGTCCCATCGTCTGCCGGAACGCACCGTACGGGATGAAGAAGATTATGAGGGAGGTGAAGATGCCGTGGAACAAACTGATGAAGAAGTTCCTGTAGTTGAACAACGATCCTTGCGGGCCAGGAAGATAGAGCTTCGGGAACCGTAAACTCAGTTTGTCATTCACGTCCTACACAAGGAAGAAAAAGATGTGGTTTAAAGGCTGGAAACGTGCATTAAAGGCACAGTACGCCATTTCTGAGAAACACTGTTGAAAATTTAAATCAACACCCAAACAAGCAATTGTGTGTATATTTGCCAGATGTCTGTGCTGTGTGCGCTCAACATAGTCTTGGCTGTGTAAATAGGAGAAAAAACAATGTGAGTCGGACCAATAACCACAACATTATAAACTCTCGTAGCCAATCAGCAGTAGGGGGCGTATCCGCTTATGATAGGGAGGATTGAGAGTGAGCAAACGGGGACAGCTGAGATTTTAAGGACCCACAGTAATATTGGAAAAGCTTTCCAGCACAGGAGAGACGTTAGAGAGCAGGAAGGCCTGAAAACGGATGCCAAGCTTGCATTGTTTCTGCTCGATACATGAGTAACAGAACCAAGATATGCTGTTGTTGTTGTTGTTGTTGAATCACAGCTGATTCATCCATACTTGCGCGAGCTGTCTGTTGTTAGTCGTTGCCAGTGTTGCATAATGTGTTTGTTATTTTGGGGGCGGAGCAATGAAGGGAGGGGTGTGTTTGTTTGGGTGTCGATATCAACAGTGTTTCTCAGAAATCACTTACTGCACCTTTAGCGAAGTACATTTTGTCAATTTCATGTTGATTTTCATACTGTTTAAAGCTCACAGAAACGGCACTGAATTTTAGTGCTTCAACTTAAAACTTGCTTCAGTTAGTTTAATATTTCTATTTAGGTTTAGTTTAGTTTAAGTTCAGTAAAAAAATTTATTCATTTCATTAAATAATTTTAGTGCTTCAAATTAAACTTCAGTTGTTGTTCAATGTTTTTCCATATACAATTCTATATATATATATATATATATATATATATATATATACATATATATTTATTTATTACACACACACACACAAAATACATTAATATATTATATTATTAAATAGTTGTAGTTAACGCTAATAACCCTGAAATGAATTATGCTACGAAACATGATGGGAAGTTACAAAATGAAATCCAATTGCATTTCTTTTAAAAACAATTTAAAAGAAGCTTAGATGTCTTTTAAATGCAGATAATAAATAAATAGTTATTTATGCATTTTTGATAAATTAGTTTGACTGCAATTTAAATGACTGTAAAAAAACAATAATAATAATAATAATAATAATAATAAAAAAACATCAATATTCTTCAATTCTGTGACAAGCCTAGCTTCTCTCGGCCATTATTCTATGACAAGCGATACCTGATCCAGAAGGCCGACGAGGAGAACGGGCAGACTGCTGTAGCAAACATTGTACAGGGTGATGAACCAGTCTTCATAAGCCGTCTACACAACACAAACAAGAGCGTTTAAAAACAAGAATCAGCTTAAAACAGAGATTTTGAGATACGGAAATTCTTCTCTTGCCTGTGAGGAAAATCCGTTGAAGAAGGAGAACCAGAAGTGCACCAGGGTGAAGGCGAAGTTCTTGTAGAAGAAGTACCGCAGGAATTTGCACATTCGGATGTAGGACCAGCGCCCGTGGACCAGCAGGAGGCGCTGTAGGAAGCGGAACTGAGCGAAGGCGTAATCGCTGGACATGACCGCCTGCATCCCCTCCTGACCACTGATGCCCACACCGATGTCTGCGGCTGCAGAGGAGCATGGGAAGGGAAGGTTGGCTTTCTTTAAACATTTATAATGACTTCATATTTTAAATTAAATACATTTGAACTGAAATAAAATATTTTTAAGAAAACATTTATCAATTGTATATCTCTATAAATGAATAAATACATAAAAACAAAACTATAAATGCACTTTCTATGAATATATACAATAATAAATACCAAAACTCTTTAAATAAAATAAATAAGTAAACAAATAATTCTATAAATACATATTAAATAAATATCAATTGATAATTTAAATAAAACGAATAAATAACATCAATAATATCTGCTAAATATCTACTAAAATAACTCAAACAGAAATTGAAATAAAATTAAAACTAAATAGAAAATGAAAATATAAAAATAACTAAATGCTAAAACTATAACTAAAATTCAAATATTTGATTTTTTTTTTTAAATAATAGTATGTCATTAGATATGTATCCATTTCATACACCTATCTTGAATGTGAATTTTGGGATCTTGCAAAAACACTGGATTAAAAACGCCAGGATGTGCATAAATTCTAACAATGTGCATAAAAAACGTATGCGTTCAAATGAGGTGGATTTTTTTTTTTTATCCGATGAGAAGACATGCACATAAACTACGATGGAAACATGTTCACTGAATAGACCTTATGTAGCTCCGCCCCTTTTCAGCGCTGCGCTTGTTGTCTTTTGACTTCCGGTCTGTATTTTCACAGCGTTTTGCGTGTTTATTAATGAACGGCTCGTTTTAAAATCTTCCCGGTCGATTTACATTTGTTAAGTCATCTGCTTTAAACATTACAGTCCTCATGATAACTTTCGTTAACTTTACATTAAGTAAATCCACTTAAAAAGCTAATTACTCCTGGACAGAAATGCCATATAAATATACAGAGCGACCGCAAAACGGAAGTTAAAAGACAATTTTCCAAAGATGGCGGCGCCCTAGTTTCTCTGGTGCATAAGGTCTATACATCCCTCATGATGGGCAACAAAAACCTCACGTGACTTCAACAGAGCATGTGATTGGATAACTGGACTAACCAGCGGACCAATCGCATCGCACAGCATCTCAAATATTGGTTTGGTGGTTTTGAAATGTCTGAGCCAAAGACTGAGCCGGTTTAATTCCCTCCCTCATACGACTGTGATCCCAAACACCAGCATCCAAACGCTGGATAACATGACAGTGTTTACTGTGTTTCATCCGCCGCTCTGAGACGCAAGTTTATGATGTACGTAAAAAGAGCCACAGTGGCTTCCCCCATTACAGCGATTTCCAGTTTTATTTTACAGATATTTTGTGCCAATTTTCAGGAAGTGACGATTTTGTTCTCTTCGACTCGCTGGGTGGAAACGGTGCTTGATCTGCCAATATTTTATGCGGTATATTACCATTTCGACCATAAGTTAAATATGCACCTTTGGATGGAAGCATAGCCACTGACACTAAAACAACACTGGTCAGGATCAGTTAAACTCACTCTTGATCATGTTGACGTCGTTGGCTCCGTCCCCGATGGACAGGGTCACGGCCTTCTTGTAGCGCTTCACCAGACTGACCACGTTTGCCTTCTGCTTGGGTGTCACTCGGCAGCAGATCACCGAGCTGCACTCACACGCCATGTCAACGAAGTCTTCCTGCCTCTTCTCCTTCTCCCACTCATCGATGGGTTGGTTGACGTCCGTAGGGTTGTTGGAGTTCCTGTAGCGTTTCCTGAGCTTCTTCAGACGCAAGCGACGCCGCTTCTTTTTCTTCTCGTACAGTATCTCGTTCTGCATGGAGAGGAGAAAGTCATTTTAAATTCCTAGTAGGAGATACAAATTTGTAAATTAATTTCCCTTTGTCCTGGTCAACCTGGACACAGGACTTGATCACTAAAGTATTACCTATAGTTCAGACTAGATTCCTTTATCTCAAAGAGTAGAGCATTGCGCTAGCAACGCCAAGGACATGGGTTTGATTATCAGGGAATGCGTGAACTGTTAACATATATACAATGAATGCAATGTAAGCCACTTTGTATAGAAGCATCTGCTAAAAGTGTAAATGTAAAGTTATTTATTTATGACCATTTTAAAGGCAATATTAAGGGCATGATGTACATTTATGATTAGTCTTTTATGCAAATGGTAATTATAAGATAAATGCCAATATATGTTAACATTTTCACAATGTTCATTTCAATGTTTCAGTCACTGCAAGATAATTTCCATGTTTTACTTATTTTAATTATCTATTAAATGTTTGTGTGTGTTTTTTTTTTACATTAAATATGAAAATCAAAAATGGGATTTTTTTTCTGGAGGACAGCAAATGTCATGTCAGCTGCTCATTATCATCAAGACAACGAACGTTTTACTATTTTTTTATATTAAATTTCATTACATTAATTAAAAATGTTTTGTGCTAAAGCACAATTTAAAAAAAAGCAGGATTCTTTGTTGAATCGAAAACTCAAAAGAACAGAATTTATTTGAAACAGAAAATTTCAGAACATTATAAATGTCTTTACTGTCACTTTTGATACATTTACTGTAATGCATCCTCGCTGAAATCTGAAAAGTCATTTCTGTCTTCATTTCTTAAGAGGAAACGTACTGACTTCTGAATGATTGTGTATAAATTGATAGCATTTGTCCACCTCTGATTTGGCTTATCTGATGCATTAATTTAGACAAAAAACATAAGTACACGATCATTTCTGCACATGCAAGAGATGAACCGTTGAGCTTTTATCATAAAACATAATCTGAGAGATAATCAGAGGATGAGGAGTGTACCAGCCAGCCTCCGGTGATGATGAGGGCGTTCTTGCCCGGCTCCGGGAAAAACGTCTCCTTCAGTTTCTTACTGCGTCCTTGAGGGTCGTTTCGCCTTTGGGTCTGTCTGTTCCTCAGCTGTACACTGAGAGAGAGAGAACGAGACTTTAGAAACCAAATCTAACCACTCACACAGTCACAGACTAGCTGAAACATACTTCACATCCTCTCCGTAGTGGATCTTCATGTCGTCTGTGAGCAGTTCGCAGGAGTAGCCGATGTTCTCAGCGGTCTCTGAGCACGTGACAAACAAAACACATTAGAAATCAAACCAATCTCCCTTAAAACATCAGAATCGTGCACTTGTTCACCGCTCACCTTTCTTGTCTCCGGTCAGAACCCAGATCTTGATGTCAGCTTTGGCCAGTTTTGCGATGGTCTCCGGAACGCCGTCCTGAAGTTTGTCCTCAATGGCAGTCGCTCCAATCAGCTGCATAAATGAGCATAAATGGCACATTTATCAATTACATATCTCTATGAAGGAATAAATACATAAATGCACTCTCTATAAATATACAATAATAAATACAAAAACTCTATAAATAAAATCAATTAAATAAGTAAACAAATAAGTCTATAATGCATAAAAATGCAAATAAATATCAATTGATAATTTTAATATGAATCAATAATAATAATTATATTATATTATATATATGTGAACATTGAAAAACAACTTAGGAAATAAAACGTTTATAAAGTTGCTGCAATTAAATTATTTACACACTATTAACTCAAAATTAAATTTAAAAATATTTTAACATTATAGATATTATATTATTCTCGTTTTTAGTCACTTTGGATAAAAGTGCCTGCTAAATGAATAAATGTAAATGTCAAAGTTATCAGCCGGTGGAAATTAGCTGATGATTGTCAGATTAATGAGCCTGACCAATATATCGCTCTATCACTTGTCTCTTATGTAAATGTTCCACTGTTGTTTCCGTACCATGAGGTTATTCTCGATCTCCTCGTACACCTCGTCCAGAGCCTCCTCGCGGTTCCCCATGGAGATGCTGGCTTGCTGGTGCTTCAGGGCCCAGGCGTCGTACTCCTCCTGACTGATGTCCTTGTAGCCCAGACACAGAGTCCGCAGGGTCTCGTTCGCAAAGATCTGGAGGACAAATCAAACTGTTCAGCATAGAAAAAACTAGAACTTTCTTATAGTTTCTTATAGCAAAAATGTTGTTTCTTTCATGCTCTGGCCAATTTGGAGAGTTTGGGTTATTTTGGCTTTTCATAACGTGTTGTTTGTGGAAAACATCTTCAACTTCAAAGTGTTTATTTACTACACTTTTTACTATCTATCCATCTATCTGTCCGTCCGTCCGTCCATATCTATCTATCTATCTATCTATCTATCTATCTATCTATCTATCTATCTATCTATCTATCTATCTATCTATCTATCTATCTATCTATCTATCTATCTGTCTGTCCATCTATCTATCTGTCTGTCTATCTATCTATCTGTCTGTGTCTATCTATCTATCTATCTATCTATCTATCTATCTATCTATCTATCTATGTCTGTCTGTCTGTCTGTCTGTCTGTCTATCTATCTGTCTGTGTCTATCTATCTATCTGTCTGTCTATCTATCTATCTGTCTATGTCTATCTATCTATCTGTCTGTCTATCTATCTATCTGTCTGTCTATCTATCTATCTGTCGTTCTGTCTATCTATCTGTCTGTCTGTCAGTCTATCTATCTATCTATCTATGTCTATCCATCTATCTATCCGTCCGTCCGTCCGTCCATCCGTCCGTCCATCTATGTCTATCTATCTATCTATCTATCTATCTATCTATCTATCTATCTATCTATCTATCTATCTATCTATCTATCTGTGTCTATCTATCTATCTATCTATCTATCTATCTGTCTGTCTGTCTGTCTGTCTGTCTATCTGTCTATCTGTCTGTCTGTCTGTCTGTCTGTCTGTCTATCTATCTGTCTATCTATCTATCTATCTATATATCTGTCTGTCTGTCTGTCTGTCTATCTATCTATGTCTATCCATCTATCCGTCCGTCCGTCCGTCTATCTGTCTGTCTGTCCATCTATGTCTGTCCATCTATGTCTGTCCATCTATGTCTGTCCATCTATGTCTGTCCATCTATGTCTGTCCATCTATGTCTGTCCATCTATGTCTGTCCATCTATGTCTGTCTGTCTGTCCATCCGTCTGTCCAACTATCTAATGTATTTATAGATTGATTGTACATTTGTACGGTTTAATTGATTGATTAATTGTTACTGTTTTAATCATAGAGAGTACATTTATAATCTAATTTACTGATTGATTTCATAATATATTGATTTGTTTATTTATAGAGAGTGCTTTACATACACCAAACTTTACAGTTTCATCCCTATCTATCTGCTGAAGTTTTTACAGAGGGGTTTTGGTCATATAGCATTCACATTTTATTGCTAAAAACATGATGAAAACCTTTTGATGAAAACAAGATTTGTAGTTATCATAGGGTGTCAATGACATCAAATCTGACATGGCGCATCGTCTACTGAAGACGAGTAATATTGAGTACTTTTATGATCTTTTTATGATGCTTTTTGTATGTTTTGGAGCTTGACAGATTTAAAAATAACAAAACAAAAAACAAAAACTCGCATTTGCTAATGAATTTAATAAATGTGTTGGTACTCACATCCAGAGCCTCTTGTGTCGTTTCCTTATGCTTGCTATTTGGATTGAGTCGCTCGTAGACCACAGTGTCAGCGCCCTTACAGTACAGACGGATACGACCATTCGGAAATTTCACTGCACACGAACACACAGAAGAGTGAGAAACAGACGCCAGTGATTGACAGACACGAACAGAAGAAGAGGAAGAGCACTCACGGATGATGGACATGCGTTTGCGGTCGCTGTTGAAGTCGAGCAGAGCGAGCATCGTGTAGGTCACCTCTTGGTCCATCTCTAAGATGGTGATGGTGTCCTGCGTTCGGGACAGGAACACAAACCCAAAGTTGCGCGCGGCCGAGACCAGAGCGCCCTCATCAGGAGATGCGGCCTGGTACACCAAGTCACCTGAAAGTGACCAAATGTGCAGGAATATTTTGTGAACTTTTGATCTATTTGATCAGATCGTACACAAAATAGGATTAAGAATGCTAAATAATAAATAGGGTTATGTGACAACAGCGCAGCAAACTAGCGTATCTGAAATGTATCATTGCGTTCGGTCAGCAGAGATTGTTTCCTCACCCTCTTTCTGCTCAACCATGACGGTGTGACACAGGGACAAGAGTTTGAAGAACTCCAGTACTTGCGCGTCCTTCTTCGAACGGATGCAGGAAATGAGGGAATGGTCATCAAACTGGAAATTCTTGTCAAAGTATTTATTCCAGCTGAAATCCACAGGCTGAGGAAAAGAAATCAGAGAGGAAGTGAAATTACCATGTTAAAAATGTATGAATGAATCAATAAATAACAACAAAACTATAAGTGCACTCTTTATAAATACAAAGTATTCAGTCTATAAATGCACCCGATAACTAAAAATAAAAAGGCAATGAATTAAATGATATAAATGCACTGTAAATAAAATAAAAAATAAAGCTATAAATGCCCTCTCAAGGAATAATAAATACATATATTAACAAACCTATAAATGCACTCTCTATAAATATAACAAATAAAACCTCTATAAATGCACGCGCTTAAATAAAACTGTAAATGCACTCTATAAATGAAAATAATAAGGGGTAACACTTTATTTTAGTGTCCTTGTTACGTTACATGTACTTACCGTAGTAATAACAGTAAATTATGCATAATTACATGCAATTAACCCTCAACCAAATCCTAATCCTACCCTAACCCTATAGTAAGTGCATGTAGTTGTTTAATATTACTCAGTACTTAGATGTATAATTACACTGTAACAACGACACCTTAAAATAAAGTGTAACCTAATAATGTAATAAATTAAATGATATAAATGCACTTTGCACACACACCTTTCCACGCGCCAAGGCCCCGCCGTCTGCACTGGTGGAATCACCTGTAGACGATCATAGAGCACATTAATGTAGATTACTGAATTATTCAAAACAATAATACATACAAAATAGCACTTTAAATAGCACTAGATGATAAAGCAATAACACTTATTGTTATGGATTTATAAGTATGAGCAATAGTAATTGCCTTAACAAAAAAGCTCTAATAATGTGATTATGGAAAGGGAGTGCTATTAAACTATGTAATGGCAAGGTCGAAGGTGTCAGCGTGTTTTAAACTCTTCCGCTGTACCCAATCACAGAAACCTGACCTTTGTGAAACTAAAGCGTAGAGTCACACACTGTATCACCTCACACACACACACACACGCGAGACAACAGCACAACAAGAGACACGCACATTTACACACGTCTCTGGAATCACAGGAGGACAGAGATCAGGGCTGTATCAAGCATGAAGGATTATATGTGATCGGGCACGACTACAGCCTTTCACACTCGGCCACATTTCATTTTTAACACTTAAACTTATGTATACACACATCTAATGGTTTGACCAATAAAACCTCATGCCAATATTTATATGGTCAAAAAGTTTAGCTTGTAATGTAAATGAATGAGATCTTTATAACAGTATAACAGACTACTTACATAAATATTATGCATATAAGTATCAGTCATTATTGTATAGCTGCTAAAAATACGTAAGTAAGATGATTTCTAAATGCTTAGTTTTATGATCAAAACTCTGTCATTTTAAAACACATAATGCAAAGCATTACAATGATGATTGAGAGATGAAGAAATAAACCTTCCTCAAAAGCCTGATGATCATATTTGAGACTCACATTTGAACATGTATGGATACTCAAGTAAACCTAAGTTGCTTCAGTCTAGTAAGTATTCATGTCTTGAAATATTACTAACAATGTCAAAGTTATTCATAACTTTACTTTATATAAATCAGTAAAGATTTCACAGCAAAAAGACACATGAACCATGAGCTGAAGCTGGACGTCTTTACAATTATACTAAAATGACTTGCTAAAAAAGTCTAAACTGTCCATCAGACGACAGAAGGCATGTTTCCAGCAAAGTTTGATCACTTAGAAGCTTTGGATATTTGCGCATCACACACGATACAGTGAGCTTGATCCGTTTAACTTCCCCAGGAAGCATTTCAGGACTTATGTTGTTCCTATCTGCTCTCTAAAAGCTCCAACGGTCTCTTTTCACAAGGTTAGCAGTTTGCCGAAGCCCTCACCGTAAGTGCGTCCCGAAACGGTGCACTTCTTGAAGGCCATGATATTCTGAGTGAGCGTGCCGGTTTTATCGGAGAAGATGTACTCGATCTGACCCAGCTGCTCGTTCAGGGTGGTGGTTCTGGCTTTGGCCGGCGTGTCCTTCTCAGCGTAATACATCTGCAGATCCCAGTTAATGAACTTACTCTGACCCAGTCGGATCACCTCCACGCTGAAGGACAGGGAGGGAACGGAAGCGAATGAGTTATCTGATGAATAGCAGTCTGTGTGCTCAGAGACTGGTGTTGTGCGCTGGTATCGTACCTCACGTAAAGAGAGATGGGCACCATGGTGTTGAGGATGATGATGTAGCCCCAGAAACTGAGGAACCCTCGGTAAGATGAAGAATGGTCCAGGCCGTCTTTAAGATACCAGGCCTTCGAGCCGATGCTCTCGTACCAGTACGTGTGTCCGATGGCCAGACCAGCGCACAGCAAAACCAGCAGCCCAAAGATCTGCCAGAGAGAAAGAGAGAGCGATGGAAATATTAATGATAACCGGTTTATTGCAAATGCTTCTCTATAAATGTGCTCTCTTATAAATAAAAACAAATGAACACAACTTTATAAAATGTAGTCTCTCTATTTAAGATTAATAAATAAATAAAAACTCTGGAAATGCAGTCTATAAATAAAAGTAAAACATATAAACAAATAAATAACCTCAATAAAAATATAATAGATAAAATAAATAAATAATACTTAGAATGCACTCTTTATGAATAAAATAACAAATAAAATAAATAAAACTTCATGAATGTATTAACTATAAATAAAAATATATAAAATCTAGAAATGCAGTCTATAAATAAAAGTAAAAAAAAAAAACTCAATTAAAAATGTATAGATAAAATAAATAAAACTGAATGCACTCTATAAATAAAAAGAATGAATAAAATAATATGTGCTCTAAAAAATAAAAGAAAAAAAATATTTATATAAAGCATTAATATAAAATTTATAAATAAAATTATGAATGCACTCTCTATAAATAAACCATTATAAATGCACTCTTAATAAATAGAAATAATGAATAAATAAATTACAAATCCGCTCCCAATAAATAAATAAATAAATAAACCTCTAAAAATACACTTTCTAAAATAAAAAAATAATGTCAATAATGTCAATATTGTCAATAAAATTTATGAGGAAAATGTTTTAAGATGAGTAAAAAACAAAGATAATGTAAATGTGATTAAACTGAAGAAGTGAAATGGTAAAGTTGTGATGAATATGAAGTCTCACCGTGTAGACCATGTAGTTCATGAGTTTGTCTATTGTGGTGCGCTTGAACCTGGTCTTCCCGCCGTTCCTCATGATTTTAGTGTCATTACCTGAAGAAAGAAACGAAGCTTTTAGAAAAACAGCAACACACCACTGAACCGCGAGCGTGCGAGTGTGTGTTGACCTCTGACCTGCGAATATGACCAGCCCGTGGGTCACTTCTGTGTTGCGGATCTTGCACCCTCTGAGCAGCATGTTGTCGAGGTCGAGCGAGTAACTCTCACTGTTCCAGATCATCGTTCCCAAAAACTTATCCAGACGGTTGTTGGGCTCCTCGCACTTAATCAACGCTGAGAGAGACGCAAAACAAGAAATTATTCTTTCATATCTACTGTCCATTCTCACTAAACAATAACACTGTCAGTTGCTTGGTTGCTAAATCTGGTTGGTTCAAAATCCCACTCATTCTGTTGCTTAGTGCATTTTGTTTTCGGCCAGGAGAGAAAAATGCTGGAAATTTGTGTGCCGCACCTGTTTAGGACAGGGTTTAAGACCAACACGTGTTTATGCATGTGAACGCATGAGCGCACAATCATGCAACTACTTCTACACAAATCATCTGTTCTTCAGTCTCTGAATCTCATATTATTAGTGCAAACAGTCATTCTCATGCAGTACGTACCATTAAACTGAGCCAGCTGATCCTCCTTCTGAAGTTGTTCGTCTGTGATCTTGAGACCCATCTTAAACTTCAGATTCGTCTCTCTGGACAAACAAAACCAGGACCAAACAACAATTAACTACACTAATATGAGCCATCTGACAACATCCCGTCCTCCTTTATGAAACAATGGAAAAGTACCCAGACGGACAAACCCAGGATCGCAATTATGATTCTGTGGATGTGAAAGACCAAATGGAAATGGAAAATGGAGGGAAAGCAAGCGTACATGCATGCAGACATGTTTAATAACAATCAAACAAGGAAATGCCCCCCATAAATTGCACTCTTAACAAATAAGATTAATAAATAAATAAATAAATACACTTTAAATGCACTCTATAAATATAAGTTAAAAAACCTCTCTGTATAAATATAAATATAAAATGAATAAAAACTATGAAATCAATCTCTATAAATAAAAATAATTAATAAACAAACTACAAATGCCCTCTCTATAAATAAAAATAATACATTAATACACTTCTATAAATAAAATAAATAAATATTATAAATAAAGCTCGATAAATAAATAAACAAAAATGCAAATAGAAATAAAAATAAAATAGTCTGAAGGAATATTTTAAAAAGTAAAAAAAAATGCTGCCTAAAAGTGTGTGAAAAAATTACAAATGTATGTGTAATGACAATCAATAATGTTAATAATAACACATAATCAATAATGCCAATAATAATTAAATCCATAAAAACTGTAAAAAGCCCAGGAACATAAAGCAGGCGCTTCTTAAAATACAGACTAATGTGATATATTTCAAGTTTCTTGCAGTACATATTTCACTAATATTATAATACTCTTAGAATGAAACGATTTACATAAAAAATAAATAAAAAATATATTATATTGTTAATTATATCAATTAAGTATTTATGAAAAAGTACACAGATAGACAAACCCAGGAACTGAATAACGAGTCTTTTGAATATGAAAGACAAAATGAAGTGTATTTGGACTGAACAGATGGATTGATCAGTACCATATCCATTACACAATTTACTTTATGACTCAATGTCCAAACACATAAATGACTGTTCAAACATTCATTGGACTTGATGAAATAAAACAAAACTAAAGTCATAGAAATGTGTGCATGTGTGGTTATGGCCAGAACGACTCAATTATGACAATATCATGTGAACGAACATTGTGTCTTCAGAAATTATTCTATAAGCGTGGACGTTTGCAGTAGCGTGATTTATGGATCCAATAAACTGATCTAACAATCACTGTACGGTTGTGTTGGGTGTTTGATGTGGTCTCTTACCCGTCAAGCTCCGCCGTCTCTACATAACACAGACTGTTGGGGTTTGAACTGGACAACAACAGAATATCGGCCTATATGAGGTCGAAACAAAAGTGAAAATGAGAAATGAACATAAAAATGACCTCAGATGAATAAATAAAGAGACTGGAGGAATTAAGAAACAAAAAAATATATATATAGTAAAATGGAGGAAATGCAAGCATTAACATGACATGAAAGCAAATGAATACTCAAGGTATGTGTAATGACAATAAATAATGAATAATTAAATCCATAAAAACAGGAAAAACCATGAAACAAACATAAGTCAAGCAGGGCCTTCTTAAAATATAGACTAATATGGGGTTTCTTTCAGTGGATATTTCAGTAATATTATAATACTTTCAGCATTAAAAGATCTGAATTAAAATTAAAAAGTTTTTATAAATATTGTAAAAAATTATACTATTAATTATATCAGTTAAATATTTTAATTTATATAGTTTTATTTTATTTATAAGTACATATTTCATTCAAGATATAATTTCTATATAATATGGCATGCACCAATCCTGAAAAGTGTCTTTGATAAAAAAGGTTAATTAAACTTATTTTAAATTTATGTATAATTTTTTTTTTTTTAAATGCATAATTATTATTATTTATTTTTTTATGAGCTGCAACAGATGAGAATGTCTAAGATTGTGGGATAAAATAAAATAAAATAAAATAAAATAAAATAAAATAAAATAAAATAAAATAAAATAAAATAAAATAAAATAAAATAAAATAAAATAAAATAAAATAAAATAAAATAAAATAAAATAAAATAAAATAAAATAAAAACAGGGGGATCTTTCAACGGGAAGGCAAAAAGATTTTAAAAATAACTTACCGGGATAAAATCGTTTTTCTTTAGTCTGACTATGTCACCAACTTGTAGATTCATCCATCTGGTCTCTTCAAATCTGACAAATCAGAATTTAGAATTTTTAAATCTGAGCATTAATGCCAAAATGTTGTTTATTTAAACTATTCACTGACAAACATCAACACTAATGTCATGTACTACAGTATTAAAGCAGATTAAAGTTTTGTGTTACCTGCCATTGAGCAGCACGTCACACCTTCTATTGTTGATTTCTTTGTCCATCCTGTGTCGCGCCTTTCAACCAGAGAAACATATCAAATGACAGAAACCATTACCACGACCCGTCCATAAACGGCTACCTTTCACCCAAAGCGTTGCATCAGTAAACACGTGCAGGGACTCACCAGGTCGTCCACCAGGTCTTTAATGGCGGTGATGCCCAACACCAGCACTAACGGGACCAGGGTGGTGTACCACGGCAGCGTGGAGATTTGAGGAATGATCTGACACATTAAAACACACCAGTTGAAGTTCATATCCTAAGTTCATATATGTATGTTCACGTATATGTGTGTGTTTGAGATGATATATATGTCATGTACATCTGTGCATGTGTGTGTCTGAGTGTCTAACACAGTTAGGACAATAATTAGAATAAATTATTCCATGGCTCTCTGAAATGATTGATTCCGATTGGCCAGTCGCAACATTCCGAGGAATTGTCGCCATTATTTATGTGGTGGAAAGCTGTGCAATAAGTTAAACGAAAAACGTATGTCCCGCAAATGTCCATCTTGTGTGAATTTGTATGTTCGCTTATGGCTCAAAGCTTCTTGCTAGAAACTGTTTTTCTTTGTGGGATGCTTTGTGTTTAATGAGCAAATAAAATATTTCAGCTCAAATACATTTTTCATGTTTAATTATTTACTTAAAGGGATGGTTCGGAGTAAAATCAACCTAGGGTCGTTTGCACCATGACCTCGAGCCAAACACCCCCCCCCAGAAGCCTTTTTCCCTTGGTCGAACATTATTAAAGTTAGAGCTTATTTAGAGATATCAGCTTATTTAGAGATAGTGCAGGCGCTAATGGATCCAAGGATGTATCTCGTAAATTACCCCACTAATAATGCCCAGAATGGTACCAAACTTCTACAGTAGTACAAATAGGTTCTGTACTCATAAAACGAGGCATTGGAAAGTTTGTAAGTACATCAGGACTTTATTTAAATAACACTTGCCTGATGTATAATGCTACCGCTAACCCAGACGTCGACATTACTTCCGTGATTTGGGAAAAGCCCTTAAAAGTCCTGGCAGAAAGCCAGTATATCCAACAGTTTTTATTATTATTTTTCCGAAGTGTTGACAACTTAGTGTTAACTAATAATTGTTGCAAACTGGTACTACCAACAAAATATTAGTGCATTCCTGGAACTGGGCGTCGTTACACTACATCCTTATGATCGCTTTCTGCCAGGACTTTTACGGGCTTTTCCCAAATCACTGAAGTGACGTCGACGTCCGGGTTAGCGGTAGCATTAGCCATCAGGCAAGTGTTTACTCCGAACCATCCCTTTAAGTGGCAACTATCATGCAATAAGGTTCATTCACGGCAAAAGCGATAGCTATAAAGATCTATATTAGCGTCCACACCAGCCAGCAATATCTTTGTTTATTCTATGTGCAAGCTGGAGATTTGTCGTCTGTCGCTTTATATGCTCAAGCTCTAAAGCAGGATGGATTCTGATTGGCTGACAACTGGTTTTAATTGTTCATCAGCCTGATTACAGAAGATATCATTGTGTTGTGGACTCTGCTGTTCTTTCACATTAAGAATGATATTCAGAACTGTACTGTATCTTTATTGTTATAGTTATCGTCCTTGGTGTGAATGGGCCTATAAGTGGGATAATGCACATCCAGTTGGTCCTCCTGATCACCCTGTCGAGGTTTATTCTGCCATAACAACCGGCTGCATGTACATTATATCCCTTACATAAATGCAGTTAGGATGATTCAAGGCCTGATCACCTTGTCGGAGATTGTTTCGTGATAAATGTGAGGTTTTGACGGCCCATACCTGCAGGATCAGCAGACACAAGAAGTAGAGGTTGGCCGCCCTCTTAAACTGCTCGTACAGGTTCAGTGGCAGGAAGGTTAAGAAGTTGTATTTGTAGGTCTTGATTGCATTGTCCTTGAAAAGAAAAGAATGAAAAGAAATTCAAGAAACTGGCATAAAAATGTATGCCTTAAAATTTGCAGGTTCTCACCCCACAAGGATTGACTGGTGAACTATCACCATTGAGACACTTCACCTCAGATGAAGGAGTAAAAATCACTTTATAAAAAACATTACATACAGAATGTAGAATAACATATCAGAATTTCCAAACAGAGGAATATTGCAGTATTTATTATAAACAATTTATCCACGCACATCATGTGCCTCGTAATCTTGAATCAAAATATCTTCCTCTGAGGACGTTTACAGGCGCGAGGGCGGGGCAACCTGTCAATCACGTGAGATCCACCAATAGCAACCCACAACCATCCAATCACCTCCCCATAGAGCTGGTAAGTCCCGCCCCCTTCGCTAACCCCGCTGGACCTCTAGGTTGAAAAATCGTCAATGCAAGTGAATGTGAGAAAATAATTATTTTCTGGTCCCGTTTGAATTGTGCCATGAATGTGAACATATGTTGTCTGTGAATTTTTTATATAATCTTTCGTGTGAAGAATGCTACAATTTAGCGGGTAGAAGTTTGATACGGTTAGACTTTGTGTGAGAGCACTTTGTGGACTACAACTCTTCGCTGCTTTCGACGCGTTTGAAACGTCACCACCACTAGCACACGGACACTAGCTCACGGATCCCGCTAAACATGACTGTGTCTTTGGTGCACTTCACCGCCTTCTTTCAGGGAGAGGACAAAATCGTTGAGGTTGGCGAAAACCACGGGTAAGTCAACTTTATGGGGTGACGTCACATAGGCGACATGTAGTCTTTCTCGTTATGTCTTTTCCACAACTGCTAGCCGAAGAATCATACCATATACTGTCAAACTTGTAACATAAAAGAGTATATAAAAAATTCACATACAACATATGTTCACATTCATGGCACAATTCAAACGGGACCAGAAAATAATTATTTTCTCCCATTCACTTGCATTGACGATTTTTCAACCTAGAGGTCCAGCGGGGTTTTACGGAAGGGGCGGGACTTACCAGCTCTATAGACAAAATCAAGCCCCGCCCACATTTGATATTGTTTGAGAAGCCGTTTCACTCGGATATACGTTACAATAGGGAAGAAAAGATGATTGCAACTTCCCTTTCACGACTTCATAAAGGAAAATGCCCTCTAATTTAACCCAAGGCTCTTTAATAAGTTTGAAGTTTGTCAGTTGTGAAATAATGCGCACTTTCATGAGATTTCTGAAATATGAGGCTGGAATAGTAAAAAAAAAACATTTAAAACCCTAAAAAAAATTAAAAATAACTTTAAAATAAAAGTTTAAATCTAGGTAAGGTTTAATAGACCTGTTACAGATTAAAGTCTGATTCAAAGTGTCTCTGCACCTCATTTTTCTGTCACAATTCTTCACTCTTTCTCTACTTTAGTTCCTGTCACTCAACATTCAAGCGTTGACCGAATCCAACTGTTTTCCATACATGTAAATCAAAACACATCAAAATCTGACTGTGGATGCTCTCGCAGGGTAACATTTCAACCTCAAGACAAAGCCAGTCACTGCTGCTCATCTCTCACGACACACAGCAAATCTCCGGACATTCGACACCAAAAGGACTCGTTTTTCCAGTCTAAGATCATCGTCATACCACAGAACCTAAACAAGCAACAACTTACAACGAGTTTAACAAGTAAATTCTGTAAGAAAATGAGCATAAAATCTCTCAGTTGAGACCGTAATAAAGGCCGAGCCCCATCCGAAAGGTTTTAGGGTTGTTTAACACACCATTACAGATAACAACATGATGACGAATTATGACCTAAATACATGACGTGTCACTTTTATTTTTCTGGATGTTTCCTGGAGGCGTTTGATGAGCCGAAAATGCAACATAAGAAAAAAGGTCTCAGAGTATTATGTAATACTGAGACTAACTTAAAATACTTTTTTTTTTTTTTTTATCATTTTGCAATGTCACTATGAGTACAAATATGAACTATGAGTATAATAATCAATAAGAAGAAATATAACCTTTGAAGCTAAACTATGTGATGTTGTCACTGTTGTCTTTCAGATTAATTCACAAGTGATTCATGATTTATCCGTTAAACAAATTAAACATTTGACAAAAGAAAAACAGACGCTTCCTTCCCAGAAAACGAAACATTAATCTTCCTTTGACAACAGGCTGGTTTGACCACGTCATACAAAGTCTGTAAAGTTTGTATTAGAGGAAACAAATATCAAAATAATGTTCATGGTGAAAGTATGGATTGACTTTAAAGGTTCAGCAGTTTAAGACGAAAACATCTGCCCGCTCAAAACACTGTTTGTGGTCAAAACGGTTTAGTGTTAGTAAGCTGTGGGAAATCATTATCCGATGCTTTAATCTGAACACACTTACAGTACTTATTTACAGGACAATCTCTAGAGTTTAGTGTCTTTCAAGGGCTTTTAGGGACCGACGGCTACTTTATTAATCAATAACTACAGCAAATCTGCAAAATAGCTGTTTTCTATTTTAATATATCTTAAAATGTACTTTATTCCTGTCATGCAAAGCTGATTTTTCAGCATCATTAACGGTACAAAACGGTTTCCACAAAATGTAAGCATAATAATATAAAATGTTTATTAAGCAGCAAAATCAGCATATTAGAATGATTTCTGAAGGATCATGTGACACTGGAGACTGGAGTAATGATGCTGAAAATTCAGCTTTTGCATCACAGGAATAAATTACAGTTTAATATATATTCACATAGAAAACAGCTCACTTAAATTGTAATAATATTTCACAATTTTACTCATTTTACTGTGTTTTAGATTAAACAAATGCAGCCTTGGTGAGCAGAAGAAACTTCTTAGAGGGGTGGTTGATTATGATTTCCCTTTTCTAACTTTAGTTAGTGTGTAATGTTGCTGTTTGAGCATAAACAACATCTGCAAAGTTACAACGCTCAAAGTTCAAAGCAAAGGGAGATATTTGCTTTTAAAGAAATCGTTTTTTAAGGACTACAACAAATGGCTGGTAGAGACTACATGACATTCCTCCCGGGTTAGTGACATCACCAACCCTACAATTTACATAAACCCCGCCCCCTGAACACGATTTATAGATGATTAAGACAGAATATGCTAATCAATGACTAGAAGATAACTACACATAAGCTACATAAATTCATCAACTAACCATTCAGAAACGTCCTGTTGCTTCTACATGTTGTCACTTCTTCTTGAGTCTCTCCATCATTGTCTGACTCCGGTTTGAACATAAAAGGCTAAAAGTTTTTGAAATTTTCAGTGCATGTCTGTGTGAGTGCAAGCTGTTGAAGCTCCGCCCCCTGTGCAGGGTGCAGCAGCTCATTTGCATTTAAAGGAACAGACACAGAAATGTTGCGTTTTTGCTCACCCTCAAAAATGTACAAATTGTATGTTATATAAAAATATCTGTGGGGTATTTTGAGCTAAAACTTCACATACACACTCTTACGACATAAAAAGAATCGTAATTATTCCAATCTTTTGAACACTAGAGTACGTACGGGCGATCCACTAAAGGTTTCACTTACCGAGTATCTGCTTTTCTTGATGCACAGAAAAACCTTCTTCTGAAACTCGGGTCTCTTGCAGTATTCCCTGTCATTCGCTCGGATGGTCCAGCCGGCCTCTGAGAGGAAAAAGAGAACAACGAAACTAAATCAGAACACAAAACAAGCTCTGACAGGAGAGTTTTCCAGCATGCAGATCTTGCGGTCTTCATCTCACCGGGAACAGGAGCGGGTCTGGGTTCTGGTTCTGGTAGATGGTCTTCAGCCCGATCCAGGTCATCTTCTGACTGCAACTCTTCGTCCGTCTCGTCGTCACTGTAGGGCATCACCTCATCATCCGGCTCCTCCAGGGAACCCTGGGAACCTGCCCGCGGTCGAGCACTCATCCTGAGAGTCACACTGCACACACACACAAATATCACATTATAATAATACATTAATAATCCACAGATCTGCGTGTCGTGCTGCAACGTGTTAACATAATGATTTGGCTTGCAGAAAAACATACATTATTCTTGCATAATACATAAATGCATTTATGGTAACTATTCAGTACTGTCGTTAGTTCTGAATCATCATATTCATAAAGGTTATAAAAAAATAAAAAATAAAAAAAGTGGTCCTGCAAAGTCCATTAAAAAAATTAAGACTAAAGGTCATTGGTTGTTCATTTTAAACGTGATGTCCGTACATATGTGAATAAAAATGGATAAAAATGAAACTACAGAAGAATTTTTTTGAATGCAATTTAGAAGTTGCAGTTAAAATGGATTTATTAAACTTTATTAATTAAACTATTTTAATTGACTGCAGGGGCATTTCGAAAACTTGGCAGGGCAATGGTTGGTAAGACTTGATTTAATTAATGATTCAAAGGTTTTTAATTGAATTCAAAAGCCATTTTTTGCTAATTCAGAAATATTCACTTCGAATTGTAATGAAATTGTATTAGATTTAAATAAGATCCATTAAAGGATTTTTTATTCCTTTTTTAATGCGTTTCAAGCAAGAAAAAGAAACTAAATTACGGCACCAAAAGTAATTCAAAAAGTCAGCATTAAATATACATGCTGTTGAGGTCATACGTTTACCTTTGCAGAATCTGCTAAATATTCATAATTGAAAAAAAAAAAATTACAATAATTTATTACAGCCATTTTAAAATAAGCTATTCTGCATAACAGAGATTTACATATAGACCACGAGACAAAATAATAACTGACTTTTTACACAAAAAGACCCAGTTCAGAAGTTTACATATGATTGATTCTTAATATTGTGTGTCATCTTCTTGAGCATCAACAAATGTTTGCAGATTTTGCAATAGTCGTGTATGAATACTTGGATCTCAATATCATACAGTCACTGATGGAAAGAGTTAGTGATAGATTTTTCAGACAATGATCAGTAGACAATTTAACTGCTCAGGTGAACAACTTATGAAATGAAGTACACGATGTACATGAAAACGAGTACAAAACAGAGTTGACCTTTGACACAGCGACGCTTTACAGGACACGGTGTGCTACTGAAAAAAAAAATATATATGTTCTGATGATATCAGTACGTTTCATCTACAATATAAAAACCTCCAGTCAAATAAACAAACACAGATGACGTTACACACGACTCCACCCTCCACCCACCCACACACACACACACACACACACACACACACCACACAAACTCTCTGTCCATCATTCTACACCAGCAGTCACAAAACACCGGAAACCACATCCATACAGACTCTCTCCATGGACAGTAAATCACACAGTGTTTCTTTAGTTTCGGGTCAGATGATGTCAGTCATTTTCATATGGAAAAATGCAATATACACAGCTCCTAAGCAAATATGTTTTAAAAAAAACTTTAAAACTGTAGATTTGAATAATAGCATTGATTATTATTATTCATAATAATAGCATTGTAAACATTTTCAGAAAATATGTCACGGCTCTATAATGTGGTTCAGACATTTTTCCAGTAAAAAAAGTTTTAAAAAAAGTAAAAAGATAAATAAAAATATGTTTATATAAATGTTAAATTACTATAATTATTTTATAATTTCCATAAAAAAATTTTTTTTAAAGTCACTAATTTTGACTTGTGTTACTGTGCTACGTTCACATTTTTACATATTTTCAAGACATATTTTATTATGTCTTCTCTGGAAATCAAAAGCATGACGTTTGTGTTGCAGGAATGCGTATAAATATGCAATATAAAACACAGAACGACTTTTATGGAACGAATGCCAGGTCATCAACGATACCATGGAGGACATGGTAATAATAAATGTATGAAAATAGAACCTGAGAGTGCGGTTTTTCATCTTTACTTTTGATAAACGATTTTTATTACTCGCACCCATAAACTATTTTGAAGAAAGAGTTGAGCGCGCCTGCTCTTAATAATAGGTCATCAACGTTCACAACTCATTTTACATTCATAATGTGATGCATTTGTGAGTGAAACAGCTTTCTAGAAAAAGAACAAAATATATTGTTGGGCAAAAGGGAATTAATTGGGTGGTTTCTCAAAAGCCCTATTAGGACGGGACTAGTTTTCATGGAGGACAATTAGAGAAATTAAGGTTTAACAGGCCTACTTTGTGATTTCAATCCTGTCCGAATCTGCCTCGTCTGTGCTTTTCCTCACACAACCTCAGCAAACTATTTCAGGGCAAATCGCCTGTGCTGTTTTCCGGCAAACTCAAGTCGTCTGAGAAATCTAATCCTGTCCGAATGCGCATGTCTGTGATTGCTGCCTGATACTGTATTATACTAATGCTTCTCCTCGTGTGTTTTATGACCCACCCGAGCTATCGTTTGTGCACCAATCTTCCGCATGCTTTCATTTCAATATAGACAGTATCCGGCGGAAAAAAATGAATTGTAAAATTGATAAATAGAGCCAAATTTTAATATCAATCTTTAGAGCCATTTTAATATCAGATACTTGTCCAGACGTCTCTGCTCACTTATGTTGGTTTATTATAAACAGGCACTCATGTGAAGTTTATTTAAATACGGTTTTAATAATGACTTACAGCTATATCAATAAGAAATTAATTAAAAAACATATACATCATATGTGATGACGTGATGTGATAAAGCACAGCAGACGCCTATTTAGAAAATACACACTCCCACCTCTTTAATAAACACAGATATGTTCGTCAGATATGTACATGAAATCACAGATGTCGATTGATAAGAATTTAAACTCAAACATTGTTTAGTCCCGTCCGAATAAGGCTTCACTGCGGCTGCATAAATATAAATATTGGTTATGTCAGATAAAAAGGAAAGTTGCTGCATTTTGATAAAAGATTGTGAATAAGACAAGTTTTTGTAATATAATACATCGATGAATAATTCACATTAACACCAGGAACATGGTTTAAGAAAGTAAAGAGTTGACAGTAAATAGTCAATGATTTCACGTTGACTTTAATGGATGAGTTTCATTTCTCAGATGCAAATGTCGCCACAAATCACAGGATGATCCTCTGGTCTTATGAAAAACTGAGGTGTTCTCCATCCAGCTGAGCGCTCAAGCATCTCTAAAGTATCTTCAACGATGCCAGGCATCTAAGGTCAATGTTTGATAAGAGATTAATTAGGAAAACTTCAACATCAGGGAAGAATCCCTCTTTAAATATTCATTAACTGTCCATCACATGAATGAGTGATGACTGAAGATGACTTAACACATTTACCAACAACAAAGACCAATGCCTTTCTTGGTTTATCATCATATGAAGCGGCAAGAAACTGTGTCCTTAAGGATGTTTGTTGAATATGTAACCCTAGATAAATAATCTTAAAGTCTGAGATAAAGTCACAGTACTGAAACGATCAAGCACTTGGCATGATTACCAATGCTGAAATAAACACACAATCCACCAGGATGCTCCCGCAAACTTGTGTAAAGAGCGTAACAGAGCACACACCCGGAAAGAGAAAGAAACACATCATGCAAAACACACACCCATGTTTATCCACGACTTTGCGTATGTGACGCCATGTGACATTTTTAGCTATGAAAAGCTGAGGTCTGAGAGAAACAAACCCTCCGAGGTTCAACTGGACGAATCAGAGAATTTCATTAAGGTTTTCTTTAACAGGCCAAATAATTACATTGGCTTCCACATGTTGAGCTCTGAATGCTTTATTCCTCTAAATGGTTCATTCCTCAAAATAAAGGTTCTCAGATTCATCAAAACTCTCTTCAGTAACTATATTTGTGGCCGTTTAGGGTTCTGGAGATGCTATATGGATATTAAAATGATCCTGATGTTACATTAAATACACCTTCATGATGTATTGAGATTATCTGACGGACGGACGGACGGACGGACGGACGGACGGATGGACAGATATGGATGGATGGATGGATGGATGGATGAATGGACGGACAGATATGGATGGATGGATGGATGGATGAATGAATGAATGAATGAATGAATGGATGGATGGACGGACAGATATGGATGGATGGATGAATGAATGGATGGATGGATGGATGGATGGACGGACGGACATATGATGGATGGATGGACGGACGGACGGACGGACGGACGGATGGATGGATGGACAGATATGGATGGATGGATGGATGGATGGACGGACAGATATGGATGGATGGATGGATGGACGGACGGACGGACGGACGGACGGACGGACAGATATGGATGGATGGACAGATATGGATGGATGGATGGATGGATGGACAGATATGGATGGATGGATGGATGGATGGACGGACAGATATAGATGGATGGATGAATGAATGAATGAATGGATGGATGGGCGGACGGACGGACGGACGGACAGATATGGATGGATGGATGGATGGATGAATGGATGGATGGATGGATGGATGGATGGACGGACGGACAGATATGGATGGATGGATGGATGGATGGATGGATGGATGGATGGACGGACGGACGGATGGACGGACAGATATGGATGGATGGATGGATAGACAGACAGATATGGATGGATGGATGGATGGATGGACGGACGGATATGGATGGATGGATGGACGGACAGATATGGATGGATGGATGGACGGACAGATATGGATGGATGGACAGAAAGATATGGATGGATGGACGGACAGATATGGATGGATGGACGGACAGATATGGATGAATGGATGGATGAATGAATGGATGGATGGATGGACAGATATGGATGGATGAATGGATGGATGGATGGATGGACGGACAGATATGGATGAATGGATGGATGAATGGATGGATGAATGGATGAATGAATGGATGGATGGATGGACAGATATGGATGGCTGAATGGATGGATGGATGGATGGACGGACAGATATGGATGGATGGATGAATGGATGGATGAATGGATGGATGAATGAACGGACGGATGGATGGATCTAATCTAAAATAATCTAATCTAAAACAAGAAATGAACAAAAAAATGGATTTTGTTCCCCTATATGTATGTAGGTGGTGATCACTTTTTACTCAAACTGTTTTACTCCAAAATTCTGTTTGAACTTTCCCGGCATTGACAGAATTTTCCGGCAATCCATGTCCCAGAGCTGGAATGACGGCTACATTCATATAAGTGTTTGTACGTGTCACTCTTGACAGCTACAGATAAAGCCAACATAAGTTTGTGGAGCGAACTTGTCAATCCATCTAGATGGATTTCGCAGAGGAAACTCTGACCAATAAGAAGACAGTTTTACTCACATGTGACCTGCATAAACACATTTTGGTTACGCTATGAAATGTTCCCTTGTGAAAGCGAACTGAACCAAGAAGAAAATGCAATGAAACAAATGAAGTCCGTTTCAGGAACAAAGCAAACGATCCACAGGTCTGAAAAAAACACTAGATATAGACGAATCGTTGTTTTTTAGGAATAAGATCACGTGTGTGTTTGAATCCAGATTGCACTTTTTTATCGATTAATCATGCAGCTATCGTATCAGATATTCATACAACAAAATATTCTGGGGGACATGAAAGTTTTGTGGAAATCATCAAAAAAATCTGGTGCGAGCTGGAGACATTTAAAAAAATAAACACTGGCAGGGAATGAGTTAAACTAAAACTTGGGCTCAGACTTTTGTTCATATATGTGACCCTGGACCACAAAACCAGTCACATGGGTACATTTTCTGAAATTGAGATATATACATCATCTGAAAACTAAATAAATAAGCTTTCCATTGATGTATGGTTTGTTAGGATGGGAGTGGGACAATATTTGGCCGAGATACAACTATTTGAACATCTGGGATCAGAGGGAGCCAAAAAATCGAAACATTGAGAAAATCTCATTTAAAGTTCTCCATTTATGTTCACGATTCGCTGCATTCACTCACAGAAAGAAATGTCTCATATATTTACGGTAGGACATTTACAAAATATCTTCATGGAACATGATCTTTACTTAATAAACGAATGATTTTTTAGCATAAAAGAAAAATCTAGCATTTTGACGCATACAATTTATTGTTGGCTATCGCCACAAATACACCTGTGCGACTCGTGACTGGTTTTGTGGTCCAGGGTCACATTTAAAGTTGACGTGTATAACCTTTAAAACTATTCACGAACAATAAGCGAAAAGCCGCAGTATACAAACAACATACCTTCAGTGTGATATTACCTGAACAACACGTTAGGTGAGTGAGATATCATCCACTTACACACACACTCAAGCCCTTCGGCCGTCTGTCTGTCTGGCTATTTATATCGTCACACTTCAGAAGTGTGTTTTTCTGCCATTCAAACAAGCAATTTTGCATAATTTCTTTTCCAAAATGTATTTGTTTGCTGTTAACAACAACAGCTGATGTTAAAGAATTAAGTGTTGTTAAATGAAATGTTTAGTTTATATCACAAGTCCATTCTCAATGCATGTCGACATTTCAAGAAGCTCTGGAATGTTTTAATTAGAGACCTTTGGCTTTTAACATGTGTTTTTCGAATAGAAACCATCCATCAGTTACATCAATGAGTTTGTTTGTTTATTGGGCTTTGCATTTTGAAAAAAAGAAGAAGGAAAAAAGTCCCTGAAGCCTTATTTCCATTGAGAACTCTTCCCTGTTCTGTGAATGACACCGAACGACTATCCTGATCTCCGACTCGACTGACGCCACATCATCACATACTCCCAATTCCATGATGACGAGAACAAAGATTCCCATTGAAGAGGCAAAACCACCATCCACGCCCACAAAGTCCTTCTGCAGGTGTGCAGGTGCTTCTGGTCTTTTGAAAGTCTCGCCCGGGGCCGTGCTATGGTAACCCTTTCACACGGGGGGGATGGGCTCGGGAAATAAGGGGAAGGACGACACAAAGGGATCCCTTTGAGATCACGTTCACCTGCTGTTGTGCAACATGAGAGGAGAGTAGAACTCGCTTCTGCGAACATCTCACTGCCGTCAGTACCGACGGGAAAAACGTATGCCTAAATTTAAGATTTATGTATTTTAATTGCATATTAAATTTCCATATCTTATCAAACATTGACCATTATTGAAGATGGAAATTAAAAATGTAATTTTAACATACTTATACTAATTGTCTTAAAGAGACAGTTCAACCAAAAATAATCCCATAATGTGCTCGCCCTCAAGCTATCCTATTGGTGTGTATGACTTTCTTCTTTCAGCCGAACACAATCAGAGTTATATTAAAACATTTCCTGGCTCTTCCAAGCTTTATAATGGGAGTGAATAGAGTTTAAAGCCCAAAAAAAGCGCATCCATCCATCATAAAAGTAATCCATACGACTCCAGGGTGTTATTAAAGGCCTTATGAAGCGAAGCCATGCGTTTGTGTAAGAAAAATATCCATATTTATAACTTTATAAACTATAATCACTGGCTTCCAGTAACGGCCGTCCGCGAGTCTAGTTCCGGCAGAAGAGTGACCTCTGACCCGACGCATGACGTAAGAGTAGCATAAGCTCAGGCGAGAGGAGACGCTTCTCGCGGTTCAAACAAATAGAGTTGGGCAAGCTCCTCTTTTTCTCAAGACATTTCTCTTTAAAAATTCTCATTTTAGACTTCTAATTCGTGACCGGTGTTTTGTTTTGCTATTTCGTCTGCGCTTCCGCGTTCGTTAATAAGTCATGTGTCGGGTCAGAGGTCACTATGGTCACTAGACTCGACTATGGTAGTTCCCGAAAGCCAGACAATATCTCACTATATAAATCAAGACCTGTCAATCTGAGCGATCAATCCAATCCAAGCGTGTTCCAGCTGTGAAACAGTGTCGATCGCTCTCTATCCACTACCAACACACCACACCCGAGACCCAGTTTGCATTGGTTGAAGTCATGATCGCATGTCAATGTCACTCCGTGATCTATACGTATTGTCTTTGTGTTTTGGACTCATTGGAGACAGACCAGCTGCTCTGAAATAAAGATGTGATCTACTATGGTTTACTAATGTATCACGAAGCGCCCCAGCTTCGGATTTCAGAGGTTATGGTTAACGATTAATAGATCTTTCATTTAAACAACATTCGATTATGGGAATAAGTAAATTGACATGCAAAGTTTCCATCATTTTTTACGCAAAGTTCTAAGTTTCAAATAAAAATATGTGGATGTGGATTGGATTTTAAAATAGGTTTTTTAAAGGGGTCATATAATGGTACATGCACTTTTACAAGATGATTGTACTGAAATGTGTGTTGGCAGTGCCTGTACACAACCATCATAAAATGATAAAAATCCATCCAGTGTTTCTTTTTAAATCTTCTTATATGTTTTCCCCCATCTCAAATCAAGCCGTTCCCACGATTGTTGATTGACAGCAGCGTTTCAACACAGACCCGCCCTCGCTCGTGAGCGAACTGTTAATCATAGTCCGCGCGGACCGGCGCGGTCATTGTTGATACGCTGGAGCACTGTCTATGAGCAGAATGGCGTCTAAGCGATTGTGGTGTTCTGTTATTGGGTGTAATAACGAACACAGCATCATTTTGATGTTTCTAAATCCGAACCGCTGAAGACGCAGTTTTGTTTTCGAAGGGAATATTCCCCACGATCAACGTCAATGCTTTCATTTGCGTGAATCATTTCACCAGACTGCTTTATAAAGGAGGCTCCGTAATGTTATAAAGCTGGTTTTGCTAAGAAGCTGCTCCTGAAAAAAGGATCGGTACCAACTATTCGTGTTCCTGCTGCACCTCCAGAAGAAGAAGCGTGTGTAACGTTTTATTAACCTTTATATTAATATTTATATTAATCTTTGCAAATCGCTTGCACGCTTCACGATGAATGCGGCTGTTTACACTCAGGGTACATTACAGCATGTTTTCTATGTACGACGTTCTCAATCTAATTCATAATCCCCACATTTATAATGAACAACGCTTTATGGTTATTGTGTTATTATTACAAACGGTGTGCGCACAGAACAGAGGGGCGGGGTGAGCAAAGCTCATTATCATTTAAAGACACATGCACTTAAACGGCGTGCTGAAAACAGAGCTGTTTTTGACCCTTACAATACTAATGAGAATTTTTTATTAAAGTATATAACAAACTTTTAATTTAGACCCTAAAGAATCATATTAGCTTGTACAAAAATGCCATTATATGACCCCTTTAAATGTAATATTGATAAACGTTTTGCAGATTCTGTTCTGTAGAATAAATAAATATAGGCACACTGAATAGTCCAGTTGGGTAGTGCAGTGCACATATTAAATAATACCGTTACCAAAGTGATAGAAGCACCAAATTTTACATGAAGCTTCTTTAGGATCTCCTGAATGATTTCAGTCTAGGAGCCCAGCTGAAAAATATTGAAATTTAGTGTCAAATCACTTAAAAAAAACAATATTCATGAAAAACGTTCAGGGTAATGTCCTTTTAAGACCACTGAATAAGCTTCCTTTTGTTAATTTGTGCTCTGGCCAGTAGATCTTCCAAATTATAAGTGTAAAATAGAGTGCCAAGACACCTTATACCTCAAAAAGCCCTGTATAATATAGGCGGAGTTATTAAAAACGGCAGCAAAAATGCTTAAAATGTTAAGAGATCTTGGTTTTCTCTTTTATTTTTCAATTCAACAAGGTCATTCATATAGCTATCTACTGAGTTCATAGTTCATAGTTTGTAATTTAATGTGACCAACAATGATTTTACAAACTTTTGACAAAATTTTGGTTTAATGACTATAAGCTTCAAGCTTCACAAGTTCACAACAGTTTCTTTGTCAACCTGCTAGTAGGTGTAAGAACATATTTCTTGCATCAAACCACTTTAAAGCCAGAAGCTACAATAGGAAACACACACAGAAACTTGATTAAAAGACAACAACAAACATGCGGATAAACGCAATAATATTCACAATAGCACAATATTCGCCAAGTAAAGATCTTAGTTTTATAGATTGCATGTTGGTAAATAGATTTAAGTGATAATTAATGTGTAAATAACTGTTTATTTTTTACGCTTTCGAAAGAGCATTTAACACACCACATGGTTCTAAGAAGAGGTGACTCTGGGAAACTTTCCCAAGATGCCTTGTGCAAATCAGTTTTGCAATTCACCGGATTCAAATTCTCACCCATTTGCTTTACAAGTCAGGAAATTCAAATCCTTCCACTTCTGGCGAGCGATTTGCTTGTGTTGTGTTGGAGGGAGAGAAGATTTTACTAGCACAACCTGAACAGCAACAAGAGTAAGACTCTCAAAACCCATCAAAAACCTCAATGCGCCGTGAAGTGCATTACAATACACATATTTGGCAAATGTGAGCCATTAGACTTCAGGAAGAAGTAATGGAACAATTAGCACAACACACAACCAAAAGACCTCCTCACAATCTTTGCAAGTGTGGTTCATGCATCAATGCATCTTGCAAAACTTAATTTTTTTAAGTGCATCATCCTGTCAGAATACCCATCAGCCCTTTCACTAGAAGATCCAATGGAAACGTCTCGAATACATGCGAGCCCTTGGCATGTTTACAACTCTCTGCTACTTTCTTAGACAAATATTAACCCTTATTATGCACTAAACTGAATGTATACCGATGAGTGACTGTTAACGGGGAAAACGTGGGGCTTCATTTGATTAAGATTAAGAGTAAGACGTCGTTCTTTAAATAACCGTGCACTGAAATGCTTTGACAAAAGTGTTCAATCTGAAAAAAATAAGTGTGCTCAGAAAAGAAGCGACATAAATACAAAACGTCAAAGAATAGATATTGGAAGCACATATCATCAGGGATTCACTGCTTATAAGCCACAGTTATTCATATTCATAATGTCTATATTAAATGGTCTTTGCTGACAGATTAGTAGATATGACTATGATTATTTACACTCTGACATCGTTAACATCGTCAGATCACTGCAACGTTGCAATTTTAGTCAATTCACAAGTGAAGTATTAGCTCTTCCTTGGGTCAGTTCTGAGACATTTACCAACGGCAATATAATGTACCATGTTAAAACATTTCTGAGTGAAAAAGCATGCAAAATAAATATCTAATTTTAGCAATTTGGCAAGTTTCACTGTAAAAAAAAAAAATTACTGTTGCGGTTAACTTAAGATTTAACGTTTTTTTGTTGAGATAACTCAAATAAAGTTGAGTTATCTCATAAACTATAAACTTAAAATTAAGGCAGCATGAACACTCGCTTTTTAAGTTGAAACAACACATTATTATTTATTCTAATATTGAATTTTAAGTTGAGATAACTATTTGCAATAGTCATTTTTTACAGTGACATAAAACATTTAAAAATCCATACACTGTAAAATTGACGTGGTTCAGATAACATAATATTTTGAGTTTCTGTTGATTAAACCAATCTGCTTCATTGTATTAACTCATTATTTTAAATACATTTCAATTAACTTAAAATTAAGGCAATCAGGTTGGTTAAAACAACAGTATTTTTTTACAGTGTATTTGGCCAGTAAATTAGATATCAGGTGCCCTCAGGAAAAACTATTTAGTAAAACAGGAGAAAGAGAACAATAATTAGTCATGGTAACACATATTTTTACATTACTCATCAAAAATAATTACACCAGTTAAAAAAAATGTATGAGTTTTTTAATATAATTTAAGCTGCCTTGCACAGCCAATTTGATTACACGTACAATTTTAAGTCAGCAACTAAACTTAACTTACCCTAAACAGGTGGACATATTTTACAGTGTTATAAATCAGAAATTGACTGGAAAATAACCACCACACCCTTTTTTTTCTCTCTTTGCAATAACAATATGATCCAGAACAAGCATGCAGAAAGTAAACTGGTAAATTTTGATTCCATGCTGACTTGCTGAAATCTTTCCTCTTCTTCCGCTAAAGCACATTGTTTAGCAACATTTTACAGAGGTGAGGTGAGGTGAACTTTTCCCACGTATTACAATTGAGTCGTGTTACACTCCACTACATGTGTTTGGCCTCTCATACTAGAGCACTATGGGTAACAGTATCCTCCATTAGAGAAAGACGAGAGCAGACACCGGAGACGGTGGAGGCGTGTGAGGACGGGGGTCTTCCGGGACAGATGCCCCATGCATTAACCATGCGCTTGACGTTTGAGTCACAACTAACTAAACTCTGCGTGAAGTGGTTTCAATGATGCATTTAACCTACAAATGAACTACACAGAATTCAAGAATCACACCTGATGATGTCATTTAGCGCTGCATCTATCTTTAGCGCTGCATCTATAGAGTTCAACAGTCGGGTTACGCAAGTAAAAACTCCATTCAACTTCAAGGAAATTGATTTTGAACAATAACTTATACCTTTAAAGACAGCCGTACAGCGAGTAGTGAGTACGCTCTGCTGAAGCCGTCAGACAGCATTATTTAAAGGCCCCCTTAAAAAATTTCAGTTTTTTTAGCTTTTAGTCATGAATATGTTTGCCTTAAGGTTATGAATAAGCTGGTGTGTTCCAAAACAATGACAAAATTCACCTTTAGGAGATATAGGCTAAGCATTCAAAACTTCCTCTAAAATGGATCACAGATTTTTATTTTATCACTGCGGACTTTCATGTTCTGTCCAATCAAATGCTCTCTATAATATAAAGCTCCGCCCCCTATGCTATAAACACCACCTGACCAAAACGACCGTTGACACGTCACGGAGCAATATGGGTTGGAGATGTGTGTTCGGTTGCTCAAACGCTCGAGTTTTATTCTGTTTTCCAACTGTGCGTTGGTTAAGACTGTGCGAATGAAATGGCTAGAATTTATTCACACCTCTACAATTGAAGCCGACGTATCATCAGCACTCGGATTCGCTTCCATGGTCTGTGAGGTAAACTAAACGCTATTGGCTATTTGAAAAGGGGGAGGAGCCAATAAATATGTCCCTGTTTCAGTGCGTCCCAAGGCACTTCAGTGTGCCTTTAAAATAATCATGTTTAATTGTGGAAAAACTACATTACCCATGATGCTGTGCAGAAAATTCCACCAATCAGAGAGTCAAAACAAGCAACACGCCAAAAGATCCGCCCACTCACACCGCAAATGGCGTAATCGAGTCTCTCTCAAAATACTGAAATGTTTGTACATATATGCATATTTTACATACATTTTATATACATATAATCAACATCGTTTTATATTTCTCCATCGTTTTTAATTCCATTATGTCATTCACAATGCTTCATGGGATTGTAGTCTTTGTCTTTTTGTCTGAACTTCAAATACTTATTTACTTCAAATCAAAGTTTGTAGTGATGTGATTTCAACTCGTGGTTCATGGCTTATAACTCTTTAACAAAGATGATTTTTAAACCCCTATAGGGAAAAATTAATAAATAAATAAAAATGCTGCCAGCACTGGTTTGTATTTCCACAGCATGAAAGTAAGATCTTACGGATTAATGAATGAACCGCTCGTTTTGAAATCCTCTGACATTTGTTACAACATTACAATGCTCAAGATAACTTTCATTAACTCTAATAAGTAAATCCACTTCACCAGCTAATTACTCCTCGACAGCGATGCCACAGAAATATACAGAGCTACCGTTAAAAACAGAAGTTCAAAGACAATATTTTAAAGATGGCTGCGCTACTTACAGCTACTCACCAAGTACACATATAAATGCACAGAAATATTGATCTAAGATTATTATCCTAGATAGATTACCTTAAAGCTTCTGCTTTAGGAAAAACACAGTCCATTACAACACAAAACAATCAATCTATCAACAAGATGAACACACAATTAAGTTTAGAAATCATTATACAAAAATATTTAAATCACAACTAACCATCAAGTATTCTATGTAAACTATTTCTCAAGTTAGCTAAAACCATTAACATTTTCAGTAGTTGATATACTATATACAAATATAAAACATTTCTCATTTTCATTTATATAATAATAAACTGAAATACAAATGAATAAAACTATATAGTCATATTAATAAAAAGGACAAAATATCAACTAAAACAGTATATCAATGATACTAATATATCACTGCTATTGTGTTTTGCATCTTTTCTACCATTTATTAATGTGTTTTGATTCTAGATTTTACTTGAAGCATGAAATTTTTTAATTATTCTATGAAAAGTGTCTTTATATTCAACTTGTTGTTATACACCATTATATGGGCAAATGTAACAATTAAAATAACTTATAATCAAATAACATTTATTTATTGTATAATAACATTAAATGAAGCCTATACTGTAATAATATCAGCATCACACTGGTTATCAGCCATAAAAATATGGCATTTAATATAATATCAGCCAATTTCTACCGTATATCAGTGCATCTCTAATACAATCACTACCATGATCATTTTAAGAGTCAACATGTGTTTGATGCATTGCACCATTCTGACAGATGAAATGTTCAATTGTCTGGTGCATTTGTCTGCTACAGCTCCAAACCTAAAGCATGTAATAAATGCTCAGATTGTAATTGTAATTCAAAGAGAAAGCGACAGAAACTGCACCCACTCCATTTCACAATGTTTGTTTGCAGTCCTTCTGAACACTGAAGAAAACCAGTTCTGCGAGGCAAACAAACGTAACCAAAATACAGCAACATAATGGACATTTCAAAAGAGCCGCAATCGAGTCAAAACATGCCCAGGTATTCTCACACTCATCAGAGAGAAGAAACCCACCCAGACAGAGATGATTTACACAGGACAACTCTCTTATTGTCTGCCGGATTACATACGACCGGCTCCCAGCGGTTTCTCCACGCTCCAGTATCCAAGAGATTAGAACTGACACTCCCTATGGATTTAACAATCAATTTCCTTGCCTTTTCCAAACTTTCACAATGGCTTTTCAGAAATAATCTGAGAGAGATTGCATTCACAACATGCTATACTGGAAATTTATACGATTTTATTCATTTCCATGAACTTTCTAGGCCTGGAAATCACAATTTTAAAATTTCCAAGACAGTAAAAACCCTGATTATAAGAATCAGCAACTAGTAATATTACTGCAAACTCCATTTTTTTTTATTATAAAGTCAATTTGGTCTCATTTTAAACATTAGTATGTTTTAATTGACACTAGTTTAGCGCTCTACACTACGACACCTGCCCATCTGACTTGACATGACGGAAAAATTGCCTTACAGAAACGCATGAAATTGAATCCCGACCCCTATCATGAAAGACACAGACCTTTTGAGGAAAACAAGAGATCAGATTTCTGACTACAGGACAGTTTGTGGTCTTATTGCTTATTGGAGTCCAAAAGAGCCAAACACAAACACAAATGATAAGCTAGTTTTGGTTTGTATGTGTATTTTGCATGTAAAATTGAATTGCTTTTGTTCTTAGACCAAACAAAAGTAATGTTTTGATAAAAGTATGTTTGACAAGTCATTTTGTGCATAAAATGACTACTTTTAGCGCACAAATGTCAAACAAAAACTGATATTTTGCTTATAATCAGTTCTCATATGCATAAGAAAAATATTTTCAACTGATTCTTCACTCAGAACAATCAACTACACTGTAAAAAAATATATTTTCATGACTTATCTCAACATTTTTTCCTGTGTCAAATCAACTTTTTAATATATGTGGTTCAGACAACCTAATATTATGAGTTTCTGTTGATTAAGCAAATCCCCTTTTTTTCCTCAATTTCTTTTATTTCAGTGAACTTAACATTTAAAAATGACTTGCTGGAAGTTAAACCAGCAATATTTTTTGTACAGTGATAGGTGTTCAAACTCTAAAATAAAGCTTATGAGAACCTATGATATATATGATGCCAATGTTGATCTCAAGAACATGAAACATCAATAACTTTTTTCAACCTCCACAAAACCGCAACAGCTACAACCGCAAGCGGGTCTTTACTAATCACTGAGGACCATTTATGAGAGTTTAAACACATATTCTAAGCATAAACTTTAATAAATCTTTACTAAAACGCAGAGTTTCTCTGCTGTCGTGCATCCAAACACACACACACACACACACACACACACACACAGGTAGAGGAACTCAGGTGGGACACACCCTCAAAACACCGTTTATAAGCACACAAACGCCGTAAAACTTAAAACTTAAAACTCAAAGATGACTTACCGATCTCAACTCGACGTGTGTGAATCCTCTGAAGGTGTTTGGTGTGTATTATTGCTCCATGTTCGCTCCGTGTCAGTGTGTATGAGCTGCTGTGTGTGTGTGTGTCCTCAATCAAACTGGAAAAACTGGTCGGACGAGGAGAAGCTTTACTCCTACAAACCCATTCTACACACACTAGGATGATGGTTGGAGGCTTGCTTTCTTTTCTTTTTTTTTTTTTCTCTCCCCCTTTCCTTTTTGAACCGACTCACTCCAAGACTGCAACTCATTCCTCGGCGATCACGTGATCGCGCAGGTAAGCAAGGTGTGACTCATTTTACTGTCAAATTATGCGGGGAAATTTCTCCTTGTGCTGTAGTCACAGTCTGTGTCCTGGTATCGATAGATATATCACATAAATATAGATTTATCACATAAATAGATAATATCACATACATAAAAGAATAACTTCAATGCCTATGCAAATATTTTAATGAGCTCCTTAATAGATAGATAGATGATAATTTCTAATCAGTTTTAAAATCTTCCCAAATTTGGGTGGGTGTAAAACCTGAATAAATATAAATGAAATGTAAAGATAAAAAGTTGGCTGTTTTGATCTAAATACACGTTTATAGATAAGAAAAATATAATAGTTATGTTAATAGCCTAATATAATTTCTAATTCGTTTTAAAATGTCTGTTCTCAACTTTGGGAGGGTGTAAAAACCTGAATAAATGTAAATCTATCGCCCTCTACTGAGAGAAAAAAAAAGTCGTTTATGTGTTTTAGTCCTGACGGATTATTTCACAGGCATGTTTTAACTCTTTCTTTACTGTGTATTTTTTAAATCAATGGGTATTACAATTCCTCACTTATATTATTCGCAGATAAAACGCAACACAGATAGACTATCACGTGACACTGTTCATTTTCTGAACGCTGGTCTGGCTGGTTCCATCAGGTGTGATTTACTGTTATTTAAAACATCTTAATTTTAATGTTTTGAGTTAATATATCTAAACAATTATATGTTTTATTGTGCAAATGCCTGCAATAAGACAAAACCCCGCCCTGAGACTGTATAATGCAGCTTATTGAAGGATTCTGCTTTCTGAACCATCGAAACCGCGCGCGCCCTCTGGAGGTCGAAGCAGCAGGCGTAATGATATGACGCAGCGCCTGAAAATAGGTCTAATAGGTTAGACAAACTTAGTCCCGGTCACGTTGGAAGAAGTTACCGAGCTGGGGACTATTTTCAGGCGCTGCGTCATATCACTACGCCTGCTGCACCCATGGTACAGACACACAGTTCCTTGATTATTACGCCGGAATGAGAGTAGTTCCTAGCCATATAGGCTTAGAAAATCGCAACTTTTCATTTTCCGTCGATCTTAGTACACGGTTTAACTACAGAAGAGTCAAGTTTTAAATAGGAAAAATATTGAAACTCTTTGGTCATTTTGAAAGAAATGCTACTGGACTCATCAGAATCAATGATCTGTGCTAAGCTATGCTAAAAGTGGTACCGTCAGAACCGGAGTTCGGCTGAATGGATTCTAAAACGGTAAAACTCAACTGTTTAACTCTGGGGGAGATGTAAAATGAGCTTATTTCCGAAAAAAGTGGAGTATCCCTTTAACGGTACAATCTTTTTTATCATTATTATTTTTTTTACCTCACTTCATAATTTTTTTTAATGGATTTTAATCTTTACGGTGTTTAAAGTGTATGTAAAATTCCAATATACAGAAAACAATTAGTAAACATTGAACGTCATTAGATGATTGTGCAACAGCGTAAGTTAGGCCTAACCACTGATCTATATAATGACATTCTATATAGATCAGTGGGCCTAACGTATTTGGATAGAAATAGGCTTATGTAAGTTTCTGTTTACTCTCAAAGATTTTGGAGCTTTGCGTAACAATAAGTCAGGTCTTTAGTGTTTATGATTACATTTGCTATAATCTTTTAGTGTTTATTGCATAAATACTGAGAGAACAACATTGGGTAAAGCTTTTGATTGATCGTAAAGGGTGGGCAGGAGTCATTAAAAGATGTATTACTGATTAACGTCCATTTATTCAAGAGAAATGTGAAGTCAACAAGTTGAGAAGAAAATACGGAATCCAAATTTCACCAAAAGCAAAAGAGATGCAATTGAACCCTAAAACTGGCAATGTGATCTGGGTGTAACATAGTTTTTGTCGTCTTTTTTGGGGCGTAAGAATGATTTTTTTCATCAAATCCTTTTATCATTTATCACAGCCTGGTCTGTCTTGAGTATGCTGGTCACATGATTTGTTTAAAAAAAAATGATTAATTAGTCAGCCTGACCTAAATCCAACATGGCTGCCAGTGGTGCAGGACATTCAGATTTTGAGATAAGTAAATATATATTAAACTTACTTTTCTTTTGAAAAAATAATACTAACACTGCTAACATTAATTATGAACATTGTCTTAAGGTGCTGAAAAATAAAATGTATAAAAATGTTGTTATTTAGCACGTTTTGAAATATGTGTTACACCTGAGTCACATTGCCACTTTTGAGTATAAAAAAGGGATTAACTTTGTATTCATTTTTGTAACAATATTTGTATTCTGAGATATTATAAAATGTACAGGTTAAACTGATACAGCCTGTCTGTCTTGAGTATGCTGGTCACATGATTTGCTTCAAGTTATCTGTGATCAATTAGTCAGCCTGACCTAAATCCAAATTTTTTTACCATTTTACCAAATTTTTTAACCATTTTTATGGTAACGCAAGGTCCGATTTCAAAACGGGTTTCGCATGCTGAATCTTGAGTTTGTAAGCTTTCCAATGATACATAATATGTCAACATTATATGAGTTGAAGTATAGGATATAATTGTTTTAAACATGCAATGGCAGTTACAGTTATAGATGTGGTCCTTTTTTTATACCCTAAACAGGCAATGTGATCTGGGAGTCACAACTCATAACATCCAAAATACATAACATTTTTAAAAAATTCTTTTGGATATGATTTACTTAAGTCCAGATGATATAAAAAATGACATGAAATTATTTGTTGCTTATTTTCTACTCTAGCCTGAAAAATCCCCGTTTTCTTATGAATTAACATTCATAACATTTTGTATGATGTAACAGAGTTATATGGATAAATAAAAAGCAAGTTTATTAATGTGTATATATTAAAAATTGCCAAATCAAAAAAAAAAAGTATTTTAGCCTATTTACTATTAACAATTGTTTTAATAACAATGATAGTTACAAAACTTATTGGAAAAATGTATGCATTATTTTATTTTTCTCCGGGTAAGCACTCTTTAATATGACCTAAATATATACAAATATTGCTGAAGACATCCCAGATGTGCACTGGTCGTGCAAAAGAACTGAAAATCATTACGTAATAAATGAGACGCATGTGTTATGTAGTTGTTTTTTATTTTATTTTTGTGTTAATACAATAAATATACAAAACTCAAACTACTCAACATGCGACTAAGGGAGCGAGACAGGAGTGCATTTGTACAGTACAATGAAATTCAGGACGACAGGCCACCGTTCCTTTAGTTATACAAAATATACAAATATCCCTCCAGTCTGTTTTAAATAATGTCAGAGTAGCAGTAGTACAACACGTGATGGGTTTTCTTCAATTCATCTCACGTATCAGTGTTTCAACTAAGTTAGCTAACATCACTACTTTTAAAAAAGACAGCTTAAAGCCACGATCCATTGCATCACACACAAGAGGTCACGTCGCTCCCAACAGAGTCTTGTGGGGTTTTTTCCGGTTTTAAACGAAAGCATTTCAAAACAAACCAAAACAGAGGAACATTCAGGTGCCATTTGTTGATATTTATTTATAAAAGGAAGAACGACTTGCAGTAACTTGTCTTGCACATACTCAGAGAACCTTACATGAGTGGATCCAAATATGACACACTCTCAATAAGATTTGAAACAAAAATAAGGAACATATTGAGAAACAAAAAGGAATAGTTCACCCATGAGTCATTTTCGGTGGACTATTCCTTTATAAGTTATAAATTATTAAGCAAATTGTGTCGGACTTCAAACCAAGGCGGATGCAAACTCAATACTGAAAACAGGTGATGAGCACACAGTTTGTTCTCACACACACACACACACACACACACACACACACACACACACACACACACACACCTATACAGAGTGTTGCTGAAAGGTTAAGATCAAGATTAATTTGCATCTTGATGCATTTCCCATAATCGCAAAACTTGGCTGTCTCTTGGTGACAGTAACCAAGGCTACAAGGTTCTCTGCTCCAGTCAATAAAAAAAGAAGAAGAGGAAAACAAACTCTACGCAGACAAATGACGGCATGATTCAGAACAACGATTACGGATCCAACCTCGGGACGGCCCAGCACGGCACAGTCTTACACACATCTGCGGGATAAATGTGACGTGTCGTTAGCGATATGCGGTTTGGGGGGGGTTGGCGTGATTTAAAATTGTGATTTTAAAAAATGTGTTTTCCAGTTTATCCCAATGCATGTTAGACTGGGAGAGATGATGATGAGGATGATGATCCTCGGCCCGGCAAGCTCTTCCCATGCATGTGCAGGAACGTATCCTGAGTGGTTCACGCGTTTAAGAATTAGTTTCCATTCCAAAACAACTCGATTAGAAAGAAAAAGAAACCAGAAAGCCTCACTAAAATCAGTCAATACTTTATGTCATCATACAGGTTTGTTTATATATATATATATATATATTTATATATGTACAGGTGAAGAGACCCTGTGAGTCGCGTGTGGAGCGTTTACGGTCACATCTGATGGGCGTCCTCATGTACTGATGGCTCATTTGCAGGATTAGTTGGGAGAATCTCGCTAAGAAAAGGTCATATTATACCCCAAAATCCAAAGTAAAGCTAAAGAAGTTTGCATGAACGTCATTTGCATTAAGACATTATTTTTATGACAATTATGCAAAACTGAATTTTTTTGTGTGCATTTCGGTAATGCAAAGATATGGGTATTTAAAAGCTTAATTGTCTAATTTTCTTTTGATTTTGAGATTAATCGTGACCTGGACTTGCATGACTGTGCGAGAGCGCTCGTGTTACGACGCGGAGATGACCGGTAAGACAGACCTGCGAGGGCGTCACCATTCTCTTTTTTCCTCGGATCCCATAAAAGGACATTTGATGACATCACTTCCTGTTGTTTAACAGGGACAAACACGCAACAGTGATGTGAACATATAAAGTGACTCTTTTTAGGCTGTTTACACACACGCTGGAGAGCAGACAGGCGCTCCACACACACACACACACACACTCCAGCTAAAGAACAGGAGGGGGGGGGGGGGCTGTGGGCGGGGCCTCAGTCAGTCACAGGAGTGCATTAAGTCAATGAGAGTGGGTGTGGTCTTGAGCAGCCAGTTAGAGCTGATGAATGGCTGTAAGGACATTAGGAGGAATAAGGAGGGCGGGGTCAGAGTAGCACAGATGGACTCGAAGTTCTCTGAACCAATCAGATCTGCTCTTTGAAGGCTCCCCGGGCTGCAGTGGAGGCGGCGTTAGCTGCGGCGGTCTGCACCGTCTTGTTGGCCATGACGCCGGTGGCGAACTCCTGCTGCGCCTTCTCGAAACTGGCGCCGGTGGTTCGGTACATCGCATGGACCTGCAAATAAACACACACACACGTTTGATTCTACTGTACATAACTTCTTCTAGATGTAGGTGCTTAAAACAACTAACCTGGTAAAAATTAACTAAACTAAAACTGAACTGTGACTTAACTGAAAACCCATTAACAAATCCTTCAATCTGAAAGATTTTCAATGTGGTTAATGGTTTAGTATTATCTTTATACTATTATAGTATTTATTAAACTTTTAAATTATATTTTCATTTTAATTTGCATTTCAATTTAACATTTTTAATTAGATGTTTTTCAGTGTTCATTTTAATTTAACGTTTTCAATTCGCTTTTAGTTTTCATTTAATTTGTATAAAATAAAAAAAGGCTTTTATTTTTATATTTTCAGCTTCTATTTTTATATCTTTATTTAATTTAATTTATTTAGTTAAAGTTTTAGTGATTTTATATTTTTAAATTTCAATTTAACTTAAATTTATCTTATTTGAGTCTTAGTTTTAGCAATTTTAGTACTTCAACTCAAACTTACTTTCAGTTACATTATTATTATTATTTTAATGTAGTTAACAATAACACTGTTATGGTTCATGTCCAAGTGGGTGCATTTGAGGTGAAGCAAATATCATATTTATACGATATGAGTTTTGTGTTTAAGGTGAAGCAGCACCTTTTTAAACATGATGAGAGACATGACAGCCGACGCGGTGAAGAGGGCAGCAATCAGGATCATGATGATGCCGACGGGAATACTCGTGTTCAGACCGGTCAGCGCAGAGATCCAGCCACTACAAACACACACACACACACACGATCAGTCATCATATCACACAGTTTATGATGTAACAATGTAAAGATAGTACAAGAGTCTGTCTGAAATAAAAAATGTTTTAATAAAGATCAATATTTGCCAATTTTCAAAGGCAAATTTCCCTTTATGGGGGTCATTTGTTTTTTACTCGTATAAAAATCAGCACACTTCATCTGAACAAATTAAAAGACATAAATTACCAATGTGAAGAATTATGATTCTTACCTACATTTTTTAATTCAAATGTAGCTGTAAATAATCCACAAAATACATAAATACAATAAAACACCCTGTTATGAGCCATTTTTAATAATTATTCAGTCACTATGTTTGATTAAGTTTTTATCCATTTACTGTTTGAAGGTTTAAAATTGTCTTCTTTTTTTTTGCCTTTTCAGAGCAGAGAGAGAGAAAAAAAAATATATATATATATATACACACACACACTCTCTGTGTGTGTGTGTGTGTGTGTGTGTGTGTGTGTGTGTGTGTGTGTGTGTGTGTGTGTGTGTGTGTGTGTGTGTGTGTGTGTGTGTGTGTGTGTGTGTGTGTGTGTGTGTGTGTGTGTGTGTGTGTGTGTGTGTGTGTGTGTGTGTGTGTGTGTGTGTGTGTGTGTGTGTTCTCACCTGGCTCCCCAACCTGTAATGCCAATGGCTTGCAGCACATGGACACCAAACTGGCAGATATAGACGAAGAAGAACACGAAGAACCTAAAAGAGCTGTCACTCCTTCAGAGAGAAAGAAAGAGAAAACGGTTATAATCTCAACTCTCCTCAAAGGTACAGTGTTTGCGTGTGTGTGTGTGTGTGTGTGTGTGTGTGTGTGTGTGTGTGTGTGTGTGTGTGTGTGTGTGTGTGTACCTGAATGCTCCATACAGGGGTCTGTACCAGCAGACAAATGAACAGGGTGTAAACAACATGAACCAAAGCATAGCCAGACCAAAATCCACTCCCCTCGACGCATCTACACAGAACCACGACAAACAGCCAAATATATTTGCAAACAGCGTCCCCGTGTGGACTGCAAGAGAGTAACATGAGAGAAGAGACCATGTGTTATTCTTATACAACATATTGTGGTGGGAAATAAAAAATCACTATAAAAGCTCACAAAAATATTTACGAAAACTGATTAAAACTGACTAAAGTGTAAAATAAATAAATAACTAAAATGCATAGTAACTGTTCAACAACCTTAAAGTTAGTTCACCCAAGTCAGAGGTCACTCTTCTGCCGGAACTAGACTCACGAATGAAAGCCAGTGATTATAGTTTATAAAGCTATAAATATTGATATTTTTCTTACACAAACGCATGGCTTCGCTTCAGAAGGCCTTTAATAACACCCTGGAGTCGAATGGATTACTTTTATGATGGATGGATGCGCTTTTTTGGGCTTCAAAAACTATAAACTCTATTCACTCCCATTATAAAGTTTGGAAGAGCCAGGAAATGTTTTAATATAACTCTGATTGTGTTCGGCTGAAAGAAGAAAGTCATATTCACCTAATCGGATGGCTTGAGGGCGAGTACATTATGGGATCATTTTCATTTGTGGGTGAACTAACCCTTTAAGGCTTTAAATAAAATAAAAACTTAAACATTTATAATTTGTATGAATGTTTTTATCCAAGAACCTGTTAATAATTAAAGAAGCCTAAACATTCACCATCTCTGTTATATTAACAGACTCATTACAAAACCCTCTTCAAAGTCACTCAGAAGTTGCTCCATTAATAGTAGAGTTCAAAACCAGACTGTTTAATCATTTATATAATCTAAAGCAGAGCCAGAGTGTATTCATAACCCATAATTCACAGCTGGAATCAACTGCACATCAATAAAAGTTTTGTTTTTTTGTTTTTGTAACAGAAAATGTCGATCGTATACCTCAAGAGATCAAACTTAACACTTATCTAGCTATTTTATTGTGTATTTATTTTATATGAGGTTTGCATATTGAGAAAACTGAATGAGATTATTGGTAACACTTAAGCTTTATTCAGCAAGGATGCATTTAAAATGATTAAAAGTGACACTAAAGACATTAATATGGTGTTCTTTTGAACAAAGAATCCTTACAAATGATCAGTTTCCACAAAAATAATCAAGCAGTTTTCAATATTAATAATAATAATCAGAAATGTTTCTTGAGCATCAAATCATCACATTAGAATGATTTCTGAAGGATCATGTGACACTGAAGACTGGAGTAATGATGCTGAAAATTCAGCTTTGATCACAGGAATAAATTACATTTCAACATATATTAACATAGAATATTAATATTAACATATTTTGGATCAAATAAATGCAGCCTTGGTGAGCATAAGAGACTAAGAAATCCTGCCGACGCCAAACTTTTGAATGCAAGTGTATATATTGCTCGTTGTTAGTTCATGCTAGCTAATACTAACAAATCAGACCTTATTGTAAAGTGTCATCAGATTATTTCTTACAAATTATGTCACTTTGTGGTTATCACAATTATAAAGAATGATTCATTGTTTTTAATAGCAAATATGCAGAATATAAATTCCACAAATTGTTAAATTATGACAAATTATGATAATTGAATTGTGGTATACACAGTCGAGAACACGAGATTGCCTTTAATGCAAAACATTTAAAAAAAAAAATTATAATAATAAACATAATGGGAGCGCAATTATTTCCTATTCATGGAAAATGCTTTCAAACGGAGTCACAGAGTCCGTCTACAACTGCAGTTTTGGTGTGGAATTTGGCAGTGTTATACCAGAGAGGTTCGTTCACCACATTTACTGCACAAATAACTCTCTCTCTCTCTGTGTCTGCCCAATTCCCTTTCCAAATTCCTACACAACAACGTCAGGCCAAATTTAAAGTCCAGTCTGATGATACTAGTCACATGATACCTCAAATCACATGATGCGTGGTGGGTTCGTCCCCTCCCTTGCATGTCTAATACCATGTGACTGATCTCCTCCAGTATGAAACTCATCAAACAGAAGTCAATTACCTCGACGGTTTCTCTGGGAGGCACAAACGGTGCTGAAGTCTATAAAGTCTTTACACTATTATTACATACACCTACAAACTTCCCAAACAGACACAGACAAAACAGAGCAGATGTGTACTCTACATCACAATTAAACGAGCCAATTAAAATCATCTTTTTTTTAGCACTTAATGAATATTTTGCCTGATCTACAGTACCAGTCAAAAGTTTGGAAACACTACTATTTTTAATGCTTTTGCAAGAAGTCTCTTATGCTCATCAAGCCTGCAGTTAAAAAAAAAAAAAAAAAAAAAAAAAAACAGTAATATTATGAAATATTATTACAATTTAAAATAATGGTTCTCTTTTTTAATATACTTTAAAATGTAATTTATTTTTGTGATGCAAAGCTGAATTTTCATCAGCAAGTACTCCAGTCTTTGGTGTCTTATGATCCTTCAGAAATCATTCTAATATGATGATTTGATACTCAGTTATTATCAATGATGGAAACAGTTGTGCTGTTTAATATATTTTTTTGGAATACTTTTTTCAGGATTCATTGATGAGTAAAACGTTAACAGCATTTATTCATAAAAACAGCATTTATTCAAAATAAAAACATTTCCAACAATATAAATCGTTACCATCACCTTTTATCAATTTAACGCATTCTTGTTGAATTAAAGTACTAATTTCTTTTTTTTTTTAAAGTTATTGTTCCCAAACTTTTGAACGGTAGTGTATATTGTTACAAAAGATTTCTATTCTAAATAAATACAGTTCTTTTTAACTTTTTATTCATCAAATAATCCTGAAAAAAGTATCTCAGGTTATAAAAAAAATATTAAGCAGCACAACTGTTTCCAACATTGATGATAAATCAGCATATTAGAATGATTTCTGAAGGATCATAAGACACCAAAGACTGGAGTACTTGCTGATGAAAATTCAGCTTTGCATCACAAAAATAAATTACATTTTAAAGTATATTAAAAAAGAGAACCATTATTTTAAATTGTAATAATATTTCATAATATTACTGTTTTTTTTTTTTTTTTTTTTTAAACTGCAGGCTTGATGAGCATAAGAGACTTCTTTCAAAAGCATTAAAAATAGTAGTGTTTCCAAACTTTTGACTGGTACTGTATATAATTAAACAGGCTTTTTTTTTGTCACGGTACCATTAATGGCGCTTTTCCACTGCATGGTACGGCACGGTTCGGCTCGGTACGGTTCGACTCGGTGCGGAACGGTTCGGCTCGCTTCGCTTTTCCACTGCGTGGTACGACTCGACTCGGTACGGCACGGTTCGGTTCGCTTTAGCTCGGTTGCTTTTCCATTGCAGTTAGTACCGCTTCAAAATGGGTGGGACTGATCGTTATAGTTGCCGCCTCTACTGCCATGACATCATCGTAAACGCGCCACATTTCAAACGCACAACACAGGGGATGGCGCTCTTGATTCTCGGCATGTGGATGTTTTTAAATTAAACGTTCTTATAATGGTTTACTATATGGAAGGAAAATTCTTAACGTGTAATTAAACGTTGCGTTCATATTCTGGGCTCATCTGATTTTTTGTACATAGCATAGCCTACTTTATGATTTTAGTATCATAATGATTAATAAATGCACGCACAATTATCCGTGAACTTGATTTGAACAAATGCCTTTCAACTTGTGTGTGCAAAATTCAGAATTAAATGAATGTGCAGCAATCTTTACAAATAGAGAGTCTAGGCCTAATGTACTGTTTTAAACTACTGCCATTAAAAAAGCGCATTTAGTTAATGTTATGTTATTTTTTTTCCATCTGCCTATGTTGATTATGAAAAGTGAACAGCACGAGTAGAGAGACATGGAGCGAGTCAGACATAATTTTGACCACTTCATTAAGTTTTGTTTTGTAGAAAGCATTTTTTTAAAGTGAATTTCGTTTTGTATAAATTGTATCTTAATTTTAATATTTTTTTCATCAAACAATTGCCTGGATTGAATAAGATGCAAAATAGACAATTTAATCATTGAGGCGCCCGAGCGGTCACTTGCATTGTACGTTAACTGGAGCGCATCTCATCCTCAAATACACAAAGCTTGAAATGTCTTTAAACGAAATAATTCAAAACAAAAAGAAATAGGCTACTCTCTTATGTAATCCATTATGTGCATTTCTCTCTATAGGCGCGTTTACTACGAATATGGCGATCGTCAACTTCATCTTTGCCATGCACAGACACTGACAGAAAACACTATTTTATAAATAAAAATCAGTGCACGCGTTTTAATAAAATTAAAACTTTAATTGTGATCATTAAAATAATTGAATATTAAATATTTTGTGGCCAAGGTTTGCTCATTTATTAATAGTAGGCTATATATATATAGGCTATATATAGGCCTAATTTTATTAAATTGAACAAGCGCAAAATTCAGCATTCACTCAAATATTCAAAAAGACTTAATAATAATAATGTTATTTCAACATAATATCTCGTTATTTCGACATAATGTGCGTGCAACAAGCAAGATGTGCGTTTGTAAATCCGGGGACGCGTGCAGTGATTTTTATTTATAAAATAGTGTTTTCTGTCTGTGCATGGCAAAGATGAAGTTGACGATCGCCATATTCGTAGTAAACGCGCCTATAGAGAGAAATAACATTATTATTATTAAGTCTTTTTGAATATTTGATTGAATGCTGAATTTTGCGCTTGTTCAATTTAATAAAATTAAAACTTTAATTGTGATCATTAAAATAATTGAATATTAAATATTTTGTGGCCAAGTTTTGCTCATTTATTAATAATATATATACACACAAATATGTGTGTGTGTGCCCTCAGCACATGCGTTAAAAATTATCCGGCGCCGCCCCTGACTGCAAGAAACAGTTTACAAGAAACGTTTTAACTGCAAGACACTATACAGCGTTGGCTGTTGTCTACTGGCTATTTAAATCTAGCGGGTTTGTCTCGTGCATGGTCTCGTGTCGCAAATACAATGACACTGGTAGTGACGATTCTGTCTGACCAATCAGTGATCTTCAGTGTTTTCACGTCACATTTTAGTACCGGTACGGTACGCTTGGAACCTCAACAGAGGTGGTACCATTTAAAGCGAGCCGAAGCGAGCCGTACCGTACCGTACCATGCAGTGGAAATGCGCCATAAGCGTGCCGTACCGAACCGAGCCGTACCGTACCATGCAGTGGAAAAGCGCCAAAGCGTGCCGTACCAAACCGAGCCGTACCGTACCATGCAGTGGAAAAGCGCCATAAGACTCCGACTGCATATGTAAATGGCCTCTGTTGTCTAGTATGTTTGGTTTCAGTTTGGCAGCTTTTTTTTTTTTTTTTGGGGACTGCTGGCATTGTGGGATTGGTCGAGGGATACTCACACATCCAGAGATAGTACATGATCTTGACGGTTTTCTGGAACTCCACGGGTATGTCCACCGAAATGTCATGATAGAAACACTGACCCACTGGAAACTTCTCTGGAAGAGGCGGCCAGTTGTTTTTCCTCCCTTAGAAACAAGAAAAAGCCATTTAAAAACTGAAAGGAGGGGGGGTAGATGATGCAACATGAGCATGATGACAAAAAGTAAATGGGATACAGATGCAACAGAATGGTAATGTAACTTATTAATCTGCTGACTTCTATGCAATTTTGGTCAGAATGAGCCACAATCTAGTTCAGTTCTCTTGGTTCTCTTGTTCCGGATCAAAAAAGAAAATGATGCATTTAGTCCTGGTTAGCTTAGCATTCACACTGCCAGTTTTAAGACCGAACCTAAAGACACAAAACAAACAAACAAAAATAATAGCTTTTAATACGTATATTTTGGGTCGGGAACTTGCCAAACATCTAAAACAATGCTGTGTGCTGGGCTAAATGTGCTCATTGCATGTCCGTACATATGATGGTAATTTTATCCGCTGAGAATTCGTGTAGAGCTTATTAAATGTGTAAAGGAGTCAAAATAGCACCAGGAATTCCTCCACTACACACACATAGAAAGATCTGACGCAAGGAGACGGTGTTTCTGATGCCTGTACCGAACGGTGATGGATAGCTCCTATAGCGAGAAGAACCAGGTTTCTGTCCTTTTTAGGGTTGCATTTTGTGACATCACGTCGTGTTTTTGGTTTGTTTAGATGTCTTTGGTCCGTGTTGCATTCATATTTCAGTCAAGACCGCTCCAGACTTAGTTTGGAAGTGGACCGAGGCCTATATTTTCAGGGGTCTAGGACGGTGTGCACCAGGGTTCAGATGGCAGTGTTCACATACACTCACCTAAAGGATTATTAGGAACACCATACTAATACTGTGTTTGACCCCCTTTCGCCTTCAGAACTGCCTTAATTCTACGTGGCATTGATTCAACAAGGTGCTGAAAGCATTCTTTAGAAATGTTGGCCCATATTGATAGGATAGCATCTTGCAGTTGATGGAGATTTGTGGGATGCACATCCAGGGCACGAAGCTCCCGTTCCACCACATCCCAAAGATGCTCTATTGGGTTGAGATCTGGTGACTGTGGGGGCCATTTTAGTACAGTGAACTCATTGTCATGTTCAAGAAACCAATTTGAAATGATTCGAGCTTTGTGACATGGTGCATTATCCTGCTGGAAGTAGCCATCAGAGGATGGGTACATGGTGGTCATAAAGGGATGGACATGGTCAGAAACAATGCTCAGGTAGGCCGTGGCATTTAAACGATGCCCAATTGGCACTAAGGGGCCTAAAGTGTGCCAAGAAAACATCCCCCACACCATTACACCACCACCACCAGCCTGCACAGTGGTAACAAGGCATGATGGATCCATGTTCTCATTCTGTTTACGCCAAATTCTGACTCTACCATCTGAATGTCTCAACAGAAATCGAGACTCATCAGACCAGGCAACATTTTTCCAGTCTTCAACTGTCCAATTTTGGTGAGCTCGTGCAAATTGTAGCCTCTTTTTCCTATTTGTAGTGGAGATGAGTGGTACCCGGTGGGGTCTTCTGCTGTTGTAGCCCATCCGCCTCAAGGTTGTGCGTGTTGTGGCTTCACAAATGCTTTGCTGCATACCTCGGTTGTAACGAGTGGTTATTTCAGTCAAAGTTGCTCTTCTATCAGCTTGAATCAGTCGGCCCATTCTCCTCTGACCTCTAGCATCAACAAGGCATTTTCGCCCACAGGACTGCCACATACTGGATGTTTTTCCCTTTTCACACCATTCTTTGTAAACCCTAGAAATGGTTGTGCGTGAAAATCCCAGTAACTGAGCAGATTGTGAAATACTCAGACCGGCCCGTCTGGCACCAACAACCATGCCACGCTCAAAATTGCTTAAATCACCTTTCTTTCCCATTCTGACATTCAGTTTGGAGTTCAGGAGATTGTCTTGACCAGGACCACACCCCTAAATGCATTGAAGCAACTGCCATGTGATTGGTTGATTAGATAATTGCATTAATGAGAAATTGAACAGGTGTTCCTAATAATCCTTTAGGTGAGTGTATATTCAAATGAACCGCAATAATAGAGCAATTGCACAAGACTTGGTTTTACCCAGATCAAACCTGCCATATGTGAACACACACTGAGTCAGATTTTATGCTGAATTCTGAATATATAAATTTAATCCACCCCATATGTTGCTTAAAATGGAACTGATGGCAAAGCTGAATTTGCAGCTCAAGAAACATTTGAGTAACACTTTACTTAAAGCCTTTATTTATAATGCATTATTGCAAAAATATGCCTTGTAATGCACCTTTTAATGCATTGTATGATCTCATGAATAATTTTAACCACAGTTATAATACATTAGAATACTTATCTATTAATTCAAGACACCTTTAGATAATATAATGCATTAAAGCATAACCAATTTCAGATGCAACAAGGAATCTGCTAATGTATTTTAACTTTGGTTACAATTATTTATGAAAAAACATATAATGCATTATAATGTACAATACCTTTACAATGCATTTAACATAAAGGCAGTGTTACCAACATTTCTTATTATTATCAATGCTGAAAACAGCTGTGCCCCTTCATATTTTTGTGGAAAACGTGATACTTTTTTTCAGGATTCTTGGACAAATAGAAAGTTCAAAAGAACCGCATTAATTTGACATTATAAATGTCTTTACTGTCACTTTTGATCAAATGAAGACAGAATCTTACGGACTAGTGCATCTACATATGCTAATGTATGTACAAGAGCTTTTTTGAGAAATTTTAATATACACACAAGCACACATTCATATATATATATATATATATATATATATATATATATATATATATGTGTGTGTATGAATGTGTGCTTGTGTGTATATTGAAGAGTTCAGATGCAAAAGCCTCTAAGTGCCATCTGAAAATTTCTTCTAGAATGATCATTTTTATCAAGCTTGTATATATATATATATAGTGCTATGCATAAGTGAATACACCCATGCTAAAGTTGACTAAAAAGAGGAATAAAAAATCATATTTTGGAAATTGAACTTAATGCCTTAATTTAAAAAAATTAGGAAAAATCCAACCTTTAAGGACACCAATTTTCTTTGTGAATGAATAATGTATCGTAAATAAATAAATGTTCTTCCTTAAAATACATGGTGCATAAGTGTGTACACCCCTATGTTAAATTCCCATAGAGGCAGGCAGATTTTTATTTTTAAGTATTTTTATTTTATTTTTTTATTTCAGTTAGCCTAAAAGCTAGTTTGATTTGCATTGCTCTCAATGCAAATCAAACTAGCTTTTAGGTTAACTGAAATAAAACCATGCCAATCTCTAGGTATGGTGAATGCTATGTGATGATGTGGGGCTATTTTAATTCCAAAGGCCAAGGGAACTTTATCAGGATGCATAGTATCCTAAAAAAGAAATAAAAACAAATACTTAAAAAAAAAAATCTGCCTGCCTCTATGGGAATTTAACATAGGGGTGTACTCACTTATGCACCCTGTATTTTAAGGAAGAACATTTATTTATTTACGATACATTATTCATTCACAAAGAAAACTGGTGTCCTTAAAGGTTGGATTTTTCCTAATTTTTTAAATTAAGGCATTAAGTTCAATTTCCAAAATATGATTTTTTATTTATTTATTTTATTTATTTATTTATTTATTACTCTTTTTAGTCAACTTTAGCATGGGTGTATACACTTATGCATAGCACTGTATATATATATATATATATATATATGTGTGTGTGTGTGTGTGTGTTAGGTTGCTTTGCATGTTGCATGTCAGTAACTTCCTGTCTGAGCAGAATAAGCTGACCAGCATGGACCATGCTTGACGCGAGGCTAATAACTCACCTCCTGACGCGTTGAGAGACTGCATCTCTCTCTCCCTGCGGTCCAGCTCAGCTGCTTTCCTCTCCAGCTCCTCCTGTCTCCTCAATAACTCCGCCTGGGCCCGTGCCTGATCCTACAAGCACAAAGACAAAGGAGGTTATAAACACAAAACACAAATACTGCTCATAGGCACAGCAGAACATAACTTCAGGACAGTAACATCACAACACAACACACATCAGATTCCAAAGGCTGTTTCCAGCTGTCAGAACCAATCACAAACACATCAGATTCAGACCCGTGAGGGAAGACGATGTAAGTCTTCTCTTTTTAATTCATGGTATATCTTCGTTACATACTTTACATTTGAATATGTCAACCCATATCATAACTGATTACAGTGGTATAGCTGACCTCAAACTAAGTGTGTAAAGCTACAACACCATTCAAAAGTTTTTCAAAGTCTCTTCTGCTCACCAAGGCTGCATTTATTTAATAAAAACACAGTAAAAACAGTAATATTGTGAAATATTATTACAATTTAAAATAACTGTTTTATTTAGATATATTTGAATATGTGATCAAAGCTGAATTTTCATCATCATAACCCTATCTCCAGTCTTTAGTGTCACATGATCCTTCAGAAATCATTCTAATATGCTCATTTGCTGCTCAAAAAATTAATAAAAATGTGAATAATTACTTGAAAATGCAATGTTTAATTCATTGTGAAATGCTTAAAAGCTTCATACCATTGTTTTATTTAATTCAAATCGTTAATGTAAAAACCAAATTTATTGATTTAATATTAATATGGGTATTTAATGCATTTCTTGTCAGTACAGTAGCACAATATAACATTACGTTCACTATTATCATCAGAAACACTACATCAGATTACCAAATAAAACCACCAGTCACAATATAAAAACACCCAGCATCAGACACATGAAATCATCGAATCCAAGCGATGAAGTCTAAATGTTTTGATCAGCCACTCACCTTAATGATTATTTTAGAGTCGGATAAGACAGGGGTAGGAAACGACACCGCTGGTGAGATATACTTGACTTTTGGCTGGTTATTAATATGTACTTGGACTAAACATTTTAAGCTTCTACTTCCATAAACAGAACTGGTTGTGGTGTAAATATTGTGTGGTATGTGAGAGTATTGTTTGCACTCTATACTGTTGTTTAGCAAATACACACAGTAGAGTTTGAAAGGGGTTTTTATGTTAATTTTTAATAACAGACAACTTTCAAAATCCCTAAACCTTCAGCATGTAAAGTCTGTGCTGAAATGACTGTCAGTCAAGTAAGCTTTAACCAAAAATAAAGTCCCAACCACACATGGGCCTTGTAGCGGCAACACATTCTGCAATCATTTACATCCGCGTCCCAGATTATAATTTTAAGAATCACTCGGAGCAAATCTGTTGATGCATACTGTCCTTGTTTCTGGGTCATTTTCAGGCCTCAGAAATCCCCAGCTTTCCCTGAAGGCAGCATCATGTGACACGCCTGGCTTAATCAAGCCAGTGGGCAACAAGTTCTTTAACAAGCCTTCTGTTGTCACCCTGAGGCTGAACTAACTCTTCGCTGCGAACGGCACACTAAAGACGACAGCGACAGACACTGAGACGAATAACAGCAAGTTCTGATTCACCTTGTTATGTCCTAACTCAAAGCATCTGACGTCACCACACAGAGCGGGAGTTAGTGAGTCATCTGATGCACACCCAAAAGTGTGTCTGTGTGTCCATATGTCTAGAGCGTGGCATCCCTTCTTCCCTCAGGCGTGCTGAATTATACAGCATAACCGCACTCGTGAGCAGACCGGCTCCGAGCTCTCGCCTGCTGGAAGCTTCTGTTGACCTACTGAGCACTTGGGTGAAAATTTCTGTGAAATCAAGAAGCATTTGATGCTGAATACCCTCTGATAACGAGGTTTGTATCAGGGGTTCTGCTTCACATGGGCCCAAAACAGGGTTTAAGGTTTTAGAGTAGGGCTGCACGATTTGGGGAAAATGTCATATTGCGATAATAGAGGTCAATATTGCGATTGCGATATGCGATATAATAAACAAATGGTTTCATGAGTCAACTTGCTTGGTTCTCAAGGAAAATAAATGCACACACAGATTAGTGATAATCTGCCTAAAGAAAAAAGTTCTTTAGTCTTTATTTTTTATTATTTATTTAATATTGATTAAATATGGAAAAAAGCAATAACATTGGACGAACCAGGTGCATTGTTTAAAGTGTTATAGCACATGTGCTAATTTTCAACACCTGTCCATAGGGGGCTTTTAAAAGTCAATTTCAAAATACTAAAATTTTCAAAAGTAAAAAGCTTGTGCTTTTGTATGATATCACAATGATGCCATCTCGGTTTCTTGTCAAATATCTTAATTGCCTGTTTATATAGAGAAGTGACTGGTTTCAGATTGTACGCTGATGTTTGTGACAAGAGCAGTGAGTGTTTTTCTCTGTTCCTTGTTTTTCCTTGATTAACTTTAGCGACAGATATAATTAGTAGCTACTGTGTACTGTCCCTTTAAGACCAGCTGCTGTCAGAGACGCGGATCTCATACGCACCTCATTCTCTCGCGAGTCAGAACTCTTCACGTTCATCATAAGACTAATCTTATGTTATGAAGATACTCGACAAAAAGACATTTTGGCATAATTGTGTGTGTTATTGTTCGTTCAAGCTCGAAAGAGAACTGTATTCTGGCATGCTGTTTTGTGCGCACGCACGATATTATTGCGAGTCTTTTGTGTGTCACAGTCAGCGCGTTCATTTTGGCATAGGCTACATGTGTGTTGTTCGTTCTACCGCGAAAGAGAACTTGATACTGGCGCGCGTCTATCAGTGGGTCGTGTGTGTGTGTGTGTGTGTGTCAGGAGGACATTCACTGACTGACAGCGCGTTCTTTTTTGTCTTATCGCGCATGAATGGTTTAAAAGCATTTGCATGAATAAGAGCGGGACCAAAGGATGCCAAAAATTAACAGATGCTGCATTTATAGGCTTATTTGTTTATTTAATATAAAATCGCAGCATTTTGCGTCATATAATCGCGTAGGCTTGACATCGCGATTGCGATTGCGATACGATTAATCGTGCAGCACTATTTTAGAGGACTTCAGAGAGTCCACAATCAACCCTCTCAGGCAATGATGAATGAATACTCAACTTTATGCAGTCAATTACAGTATAGAACAATTTAGGCTTGTCTCTCAGTGTGTATAAATGAACAGGAAACATGTTTAAAGTACTACACTTACAATAGATGACTTCCATCATATAACCACCACAACTAAGGCTGCATGATCCATTGAAATAAATGGCGAAATGGCTTTTGAGTGAGATCACAAAGACTGCGTTTTAATTAAATACATGCGCTGCGTGTTTCAGAGTAAAGTGTGGCACTGTGTTCTTTTATACGCGAGTAGCTCGTGATCCACCAGTGTTTTCAGTATTTCAGAGCGGCCTGATTTGCAATAAATGCGGCTCTGTGAACAATCTCTGCATTTGCTCTGAGTTGAGTCACTTATAATGTGCAAAACAAGCAGTGCAAACCAGGAACTTGGTTTTTTTTTTTTTTAAGCTACAATTTAAAATAGCAATGATTTTCCCCCCAAATCGTACAGCCTTAACCAAAACACAGCAATATCCGAAAGAGACATGAAGCAACTCTCTATAAAGCACTGTTCATCACCTGAGAACATTAGTGCCATCTCAAACGGATGATTTAGACAACTTTCATAAGAATGCAAGCTTCACATTTCTACTTTGAAAGCCATTTGGCTGCAATGCTTCCATTTTAAAGCCGACATGAAATCAAAATTGACCCTATTTAGTTTGTTAGCGCATATTACTAGTCTTGAGGTGAACAATTAATCCGTGCAAGTTAATACACAGAAAAAAACAGTTTGCCGTGGTAATCTTTAATCAAAATCTGAAAAGTTACTTCCGGTCTGGAATGGCGTTCCTTCTCTGATGACGTCAGTTTGACGGCTTGGGTTGAAAACACTTAACCACTCCCCTCAAACCCTCAAACCGTTAGTCTGCTATGAGTGAGAGAGGGAGAGGAGGAGCGCTAAAGTAAACCCCTGCCCTCTGTTCAATATTCCCTTTCACTTGGAAATACGTCACAACGCTGGAGAAAAGTCGTTTGCAACTTCCGGTTCACGGGGACTTTAAGTGTATTAAGTCAATGAAAGGTGCATGTACCTGTGTCTGCTGAGGTTGAGTGTAAGCTGGCGGTTCTTCAGTGGGTTTCATGATGGCCGGCTGTGTGTTGGTTGTGGGCGGGACTGATTTAGGGGCGGAGCCTGGTGGAACCTATAATGCCACAAAATAAAATGAGACACAAAACATCTTACAAAACACCACACAATTTCATCTAAATCACAATATCAACATAACATTTATTCCTTTCATTCATAAATCCAGACTGTCTGAATGTGTTTGCCGGTTTTTGAACGGATCATTCAGAAATGAAGCAATCTATGTGCACAATTAAGGATAGGGAAATAAAATGTAATATAAATACCTTCAGTCAACTGACGGGTTTGTGCTGTGAGTGTGGGCTGTTCTGGGCAGCGAGCCCTACGCTGGTACAGCTTCACTAGTTATACCACACCATGAATTTTGTTTTTGTTGGTACTGTATGCTTGTTTGTTTCCTTGTCTGTATCTCTCTCTCTCTCTCTCTCTCTTTCGGTTTCTGGTTATGTTCAGAAAAAATATACTACTCATACACTTTAATTTTGAAATATGCAATATGTATACAGCATACAGTACACACACATTTGGAAAATGTGCAGTATAAAACAGAGCACACCCCATGGAATACTATTTCCCACAATGCAATGTGCTCGACTCTTTTAGAAACCAGCATGATGAATGAAATGAACGTCAGCCACATTCTCTGTGCTGACTCATTGTCTGATTGCTCACAAAATGAAAATCGCATTTTCAGCAACACTTTAGTTTAGGGTCCAATTCTCACTATTAACTAGTTGCTTATTAGCATGCATATTACTAGGATATTGGCTCTTTATCAGTACTTATAAAGTATTTTAATTACGTAATGTTTGGCGCATCGCAGAGCTAGTGCAAGACAAGAATTTGTGGTTAAAAAGTATAGAAATGTTTTTTTTGTTTTTTTTAAATGGCTGATGGTTTGGCTAGATAAGACTCTTATTTCTCGGCTGGGATCCTGTAGAGTCTTTGAAGTTGCACTGAAACTGCAATTTGGATCTTCAAACCTGTTGGACCCCATTGAAGTCCACTATATGGAGAAACATCCTGGAATGTTTTCCTCAAAAACGTTACTTTCTTTTTCGACTGAAGAAAGAAAGACATGAACATCTTGGATAATGACGTGGGGGTGAGTAAATTATAAATTACAGGAAATTTTACTAATCCTTTAATGCCTTATTCAGCATGACCATATTCTACATCCCTTAATCCTACCAAATATCTAAACTTATCAACTACCTTTCTAAGGGTGTATTCACACCTGCCTTGTTTGGTTCGTTTGAATCGAACTCAAGTTCGTTTCCCCCCTTGGTGCGGATCTTTTGGGCAGGTGTGAATACAGCAATCGCACTCGGGTGACTGCGGACCAAACAACCGAACCGAGAGCCGGCTGAAGAGGTGGTCTCGGTCCGGTTCCAAACGAACTCTGGTACGGTTCGTTTACGGTGTGAACATGAACCGACCCAATTGCTGGAAATAACGCATAAAAATACTGATGAGTTCAGCAAGTTTAGCGAATGGATGAAGGAGAGGGGATATAAGCGGTCTCACTCATAGTCCGGCGCGTCTGTGTGCACATGATACTGTTGCACGTCTTTCTACGTGTCGTGTGTGCATCAGGACATTCACCGACAGAGCGCTCTCTTTTGTCTTATCGCGCTTAAATGGTAAAAGCATTTGCATGAATAGGAGCATGATCATATAATGTAACAGTAGTTTAAAAATCCTATTACAACATTGTATAGACGACATTGTATCATATGATGCTCATTAGATTCTTCATATAGCGTTTGTAGAGAATAACACCAAATCAATAAAAGAACAAATATTGCATTACGAAATATCTCCATACTGAGGCTGTTTTTGCACTTCCTGCTCTTCCCTGCTTGAGAATTCAACCGTAGAGCAAGAAAGCGAACCGTACCAAAAAAAAAAAAAAAAAAACATTTTATTTGGTCCGGACCAAAGCAAGTGAACTATCTTTCCTGGTGTGAATACACCCTAAAAATGAATAAGCAGTAATTAGGCGTTTGAGGCTTAATTCGTAGTTAATAGTTTGTAAAAACTGAGAATTCGACCCTAATCTAGAGCGTGACCATATTTTCTTGTAAAATGTACTCCAATCATTTTATTTACAAAATCCTTTTTTTTTTTTATATAGTGTGAATTTATTTCTGAGAAGGATGAGTGAATATAAATGAGGTGACAACACTGTAGCATTATACTGTTTGAAAACTTGCATAATGCAGTATAGTAGTATATACTGCATGTAAAAAATAAATTAAAAAAAGCACTCAAACACAGATGGCCTGAGAGTGTGTTGGCAGATGGTATTTTTGACCTGGTCCAAATTTTAACGTCCTTAGAAAACTTGCACACCTGTTAATTTTGTACACAATAAGTTGTGCATCTGACGACAAATTTTACAGCATCTCATAAGTGTCAGTTTGTGTTCTGGGCGTCTCACCGGCTTTGAGTCTGTGAAAGGGTTATACTCCTCCAGGCCTCCAGGTGGGACAGTCCGCGTTACTTGTGTCACTGATGGGTCCTGCAGAAAACACAGAGAGGAAACAGCCTTTTTTATTTATTTATTTTATTTTATTTTTATTTTTACACAATGTGCACACACTTGTAAAGGTTTGTTTTGTTGACTTTTACTAGTAAACTTTAAATCAGATTGTCTGACTTAAAGGGATGGTTCGGAGTAAAATCAACCTAGGGTCCTTTGCACCATGACCTCGAGCCAAACACATTTACATGCTTTTCTCAACTCAGCGAAGTGATGTCGACGTCCGGGTTAGCGGTAGCATTAGCCATCAGGCAAGTGTTATTTAAATAAACTCCTGATGTACTTACAAACTTTCCAATGCCTCGTTTTATGAGTACAGAACCTATTTGTACTACTGTAGAAGTTTGGTACCATTCTGGGCATTATTAGTGGGGTAATTTACGAGATACAGCCTTGGATCCATTAGCGCCTGCACTAAACCATTCAGCTGATATCTCTAAATAAGCTCTAACTTTAATAATGTTCGACCAAGGGAAAAAGGCTTCTGGGGGGGGTGTTTGGCTCGAGGTCATGGTGTAAAGGACCCTAGGTTGATTTTACGTCGAACCATCCCTTTAATGCATTTTTCGTTTTCTTGCTCTGATTGTTTCTTCTTCATAAGCGCTTGTCAACCTGGTACTTTGTAAACACGACTCTTTCCAGACACACTGACAAAATAAACGTAAATTCGGCCAATCAGATCAGTGCTTACTAGATTGAGAAAGCACTTTCCTGTTCTGCATGCAAAAAGCATCAGGCGTTTAGTGCACGGGCTGTGTGCGGTCCACGGGTTTGCCGTCTGAGGCTCAGACCAGGCTTTGTGAGACTACTTGTTATGCATCTTCGTGCAAATTATTTATGCAAGTGCTCAGAGCCCTTGTACACCAAAACAAATTCCTTGTGTGTCTTGTGATCGCACTTAGCAAATAAAGTGCTTTCAGATGTTTGGTTAGGCTTTATGAACTGAACAGTAGATAAAATACTTTTATTTCAATGGAAACCGCACAGTTGTTTGGTTCCTCTTATTTACACACATTAGCTACAGAGTAAAAGGCCTTCACAGCGAGACCATTTACTGAAAAAAATCTTTCAGAAATCATTATGATTATGACATCACAACATAGGCTACATGACCACCCACATTAACACTATTCAACTCTGCATCTACAACAAACAACAGCTTAACCATTAATCTGACACTAAACAAACTCAAAGTATTCCGCCACGACACCCGTGCCGCTGATAAGAGCACGGTTATCTTGACTAATGTCACACAGATGTGGGAGAACTGGGAGAACTAATCCTGACGCCCAGTGCTGAGTCTGCATCAGATTAAAGCTCACAACAACAGAGAGAAAGCAAACACTCATTATGTCACGCTTCACTGAGGAAATACTACACATTCTGTCCTAGGTTTCTACATCCCAGAACATCGGGAACATCAGGCAGAACCTGTAATTTTCTCCTGCCTGATTCCCGTAATTTACACAGAGCAAAAGCTATAAATAGATGAGTGGGAGAGACCAACCCCAGTTCAGAGCAAAGATTACGAGAGTCGACCAATATTTCCCCTCTATGCCCTATTATACCAATTATTTTTTAAATATCTGACAACCAATATACAGAATTTAATATAGTTTTAATCATGCTTTTATGCTTTAACCATTAGGCTGCAACAATACAAAACAAATGTATTATTATTATGAATATTATTGTGATTATTATTATTATTATTATTAATAATCAACAGCAATAATACATAAATAAAAAAGATTATTATCATTATTAATTCCAGAATTATTTTTATTATTTTTATTTATGTAGCCTATTATTATTGTTGTTGATTAATAATAATAATAATAATAATAATAATAATTATTATTATTATTATTATTATTATTATTATTATTAAAATGATATAATATTATATAAATATATAAAATATTATTATACAATATTTCAAATTCTGCATATTTGCTGTCTGACATTGTTTTATTTCTGCTTTAACCATTACACTTTTTATTATTGGTATTATTATCATCATCAACAATACACATACAAAATAATGAAAACAATATTGGAAATTATTATTATTAATGACAACAATACGTATATAAATATAAAAAATTAAAAAAATTCAGCAAATGATTAATAATAAAAACAACAACAATACTGTCTGATAATAAATATGCAGAATATAAATTATTTATGCAACAATAACAACATATGTATTATTATTATTATTATTATTATTATTATTACTACATATTGCTACAACAATAATGATAATGTTTTTGCACTGATAAGAATGGGAGGGAAAGAATTAATGACAATTTGTCAAGTATTGCCCGTACACAGCAGAACCAACTACATAAATGCCCTTTATGACTTAAAGGGATAGTTCACCCCAAAAAAATCATTTATTCGCCCTTATGTTGTTTCAACCTGTATGAATTTCTTTGTTCTGTTGAACACTAAAGATGCTATTTTGAAGAGTGTTAATAACCAGACATTTGATGGTAGCCATTGACTTCCATAGTATATTTTTTCCTGTGTAGGTAATATGATTTCCTACTAGGGCTGCACGATATTGGGAAAAAATTACATTGTGATATTTTTTTTCCCAACGATATTGCGAGCCATCAATCCAGGCTAAAGTCAATAATTACCATTCCATGATATTAATAATTCCACTAATAAGCCAGCTTCATTACAAGTGACAAAAAGGTCACTTAATATTTTATTCCAAAATTAGAACATATTTCTGTCAGAATTCGGTGAACGTTCTACACAACCCAACGTGGCGGCGCTCTTAACAGATGTTTGTTTGTTCATTAGGCTATAATTCCTCAAAATAAGTTAAAAAAAAAATCGTATTCTCTCTCTCTCTATGTTTTCGGTGCTGATGCAGTGACGCGTTCATGTAAACGCCACCTAAAAGCGGTCACAAAGAACCAGCAAAAGTAATGATTATGAATAGACCTATGTAAAATATTGCAATGAGACATTTTAATTGTTTATTAATAAACAAGTGTTTTCTGTGTCGGCTGCAAAGATGAAGTTGACGATACTGACTCGCGATCTTCGCAGTAGTGAACGCGCCGGAGAGAAATGCACATTTCATACGGATTACATCGTTTTATTTAGTTTTGAATGGTTCTGTTTAAAAGTAGAGATTTCTGTAGATAATAGATATATTTCTTTTTTTTTTTTTTTGTGTGAGGTGTGTGAGACGAGTAGGCTACCTTATACGCTGAGTTTCGGTTCATGGATGATAGCTTAAGCTCCAGTTCAGGCGCTGGCGCCTCCGTGTCGTGATTATATTGTCTGCTATATTTACTTTTTATTTATTAAATCCAGGAAATTGGATAATGAAACACTGATTAAAATTAAGATACAATTAATACAAAACGAAATTCGCTTTAAAGAAAGGCTTTGTGCTTTCTGTTTGAGGTCTCCGTGAAAGTTTTAAAGCAGTCTTTTAGTGCCGCTTTCAGAGCGGTCGTGTCCGTAATGGAGAACTGTCACGTAACATTGTTTTTTCCTCATAAATGCGAACACGAAAAATAAAAGACAAAAGACTTTTTAAAAAAGACAACCATCCACAACTTTATAACACTCCAGGCAAAGTACCTCTTTTTGGTCAACATCCTCCTTTTTGTAGCCGAAATAGTCCCAAATAGCTGATTTTGACTTTCTTTTTGGTACGAAATTATCATTCTCTTAATACACCATGGGTGCTACTACTACCCTTCACATCGCATGTTCCGGCGATGTGACTATCGCTCATGCGCACATTGCGATGTCGATGTATGTTAAAACAGAATATTGTTCAGCCCTATTTCCAACTATGAAAGTCAATGAATACTGTCAAATGTTTGATTACAATACCGACATTCTTTAAAATATCTTCTTTTGTCTTCAGCAGAACAAAGAAACTCATACAGGTTTGAAACAACTTGAGGACGAGTAAGAGATGACTACATTTTCATTTTTTGGGGGGTGAACTATCCCTTGTGATAAATGATGCATTACTCTAGCCTTGCAAATGTCAAATCATCATTGGAATAAAAATGCAAAATAACTGGGCGCTGCTCACTGATATCACGTAGCATACTACTGTTTCACATTTATCATTAACACATATTGTGTCACATACTACTTTTTAAATTGGTACACTGGTAATAATTCCAAAACATAGCAGAGAAGAGACCTTATTAAACTCCTGTGTTTCTCTATTGAGATAGTTCACTATTCCCTCACTGACTCTAGAGAACGTTAACTACAATACCACACACACACACACACACACACACACACACACACACACACACACACACACACACACAGTCCCTTGTTTCCATAGCAGCCCCAGTATGCAGTGTTCAGGTCCTGAGGCGGATCCGTTTCATACGGCTGGTGACGACTGTCAGGACTCCAGAGCCATGAATATTTCAGTCTGTGTAATGATAAATGTTTAATGGGATAGTCCCGCACACACATTTGTTGTAGCAGGAAGACACTGTATCTGTATTCATAAAAACACTGTGAGACAGTGATGTATGATGTCACACTCTATGATCACCTGACATGAACGCATGTTCACATGTGACTGTGACTCAAAACCTAGTGAGCTGCGTGCCGAGACAGCATTTTAAGTGTGTCTAAACATTCAGACGCAGGAATACTACCAAGGTAAGCAGCACACTAACACTTTGCATACTCAAGATGTAGTGTATACATTGAACAAAATTATAAACGCAACGCTTTTGTTTTTGTCAAAAAACAAGTTTAGTCCCCCCGGACCCCACGAATATAGTAAAACTGCACATTTTAGAGTGGCCTTTTATTGTGGCCAGCCTAAGGCACACCTGTGCAATAATCATGCCGTCTAATCATCAGCATCTGGATATGCCACACCTGTGAGGTGGATGGATTATCTCGGCAAAAGAGAAGTGCTCACTAACACAGATTTAGATAGATTTGTGAACAATATTTGAGAGAAATAGGCCTTTTGTGTACATAGAAAAAGTCTTAGATCTTTGAGTTCAGCTCATGAAAAAATGGGGGCAAAAACAAAAGTGTTGCATTTATAATTTTGTTCTGTGTAGTATTAAAATAAAATATAATAACACAAAAATATAAATACTAGGCTATAAAATAAAAATTAAAGGTTAAATAAAAAAATGTTTTTAAAATAAATGCACCTAACAGAAAAGTAATAATGAATTTTTTGGTAATTAAGCTAGTGCATAGGTCAAAGGGGTTTGTGGTATGTATGCATGACTTAATTATGGTGTAGTCTAACCTAAGCACTTTCACCATCACAAGTGATGTGCATACTTTTAGTGCATCACTAAAGCATGCAAATTGGGACGAAGCCAAAGTTAAGTTTAAACCACTTCTTTTGTTTATCTGATTGTATAACACAGTCTATTGATGATGCACTTTAACCTGTAAAGCCCGGGAGACACCAAGCCGACGGTCGACCGCCGGGCAGTTTTTGTGCTTCGTCTGCTTTTTTTAGTCCGATTCGACATGTTGAATCGGCGTCGGGCCGTCGGTGAGAGAGAGAACTCTGATTGGCTGTTCAGCTTAGTGAACGAGTCAGTGCACGAGAATAATAGCAAAACAGCAGCAAAGAAGTCAAAACGGTACAGATAGAGCGCTGATCTAATGTCACGTCATCTTACCTGAGTGTTCCTTGGCGAATATTTCAATATTAACATGAGCGAGTGGAATAAAGAAAGTGTTTCGCAGGATTGATATTCAAAACGGTAAGCACGCACTGCTTTGTTTATGGTTTGTGTATCTGCAGCGTCGGTTTCCCTTTTTGAATGATGAATATAGACGAATATGTATCTTTCTTCAGAAACAGACAGTCGTCTCATTTACACGCAGGCGCAGAACGCGCATGCTAGCTGACAGTCGGCTGTAGTTCTCTCGGTGTGTTCAAGTGTAGCTTTTCAAGTGTAGAGGGAAACTCAAGCCTGGGTTTGACCTCCTTCACGACCGCAGATGATTTCAGGACATATGCGGGGGCTCCACACACGCACAGCAATCAAGCATTCACACGAATAACAGCTTATTTTAGACAGTAACGAGATTAGCGTTGAATATAGCTGAGATGAAAACGGTGCAAATCAGATTAACGCAAAACATAACTGCTGCAAACATTCCTGAGCACATGCAGAACGAACCCCAAGTGTTAGGCAGGTGTGACACCACTGGGGCTTGTGTGGAGAAGATTGTCTCAACAAGGGTTTATTTGTGTTGTAAAGGCCGTTTGAACACTCAGCGTGTATTGAGGATGTTCACATTAAAGGTCAAACGTTGTTTTGGAAAGGACAGATAAAAGAAAGTAGGTTTGCGTGGGTTATATAAGACACACGAAACATAAAATGTCACCTTACGGAAAGCAACAACACAGTAAGTATTTGAAAACAGTGTAAGTGCATTACAAAAAAACATAATACAAACAGTAGCATAACATTTCAAAAGTAGCAAGTAACTACCATGAAAGATAAAATGATTATTAAACATGATTATTAAAGATAAGGATGATGGATGGTATGCAGATTAGTATGCGGTTTTCTTGCTCTGTTTTCTATCTCACAGGTTATGATGCTGAGACACAAAAGGGCTCTGGACCAAAACCTAGTGAGCTGCCTACCTGTCCTGATCATTATATAATCTTCTACACACACACACACACACACACACACACACACACACACACACACAGACACACACACACACACACACACACACACACACACACACAGACACACACAGACACACACACACACACACACACACACACACACACACACACACACACGGTTCTGACTGGAAGCTGACGAAATTCTCATTCAGTGAAACCATCTCCGGGTCCCATGACAATACATTCCAGCGCTGATGATGACGGGAGTGACTAAGAGAGAAACTAAAATAACACAACTGTTCTTAGTCAACACCGCTCCCTTAACAAACACTGTGAATAAAGGCAAACACACAAACACACACACACACACACACACACACACACACACACACACACACACACACAGTGACAGTGGCTCACTGTAATAGGTTCCCCTGCATCTGCAGAGCGGGCCAGATCTCCAGAAACATCCATCTAATCAGATCATTAGTTTTCTCTCTCTATTCTCGTGTTCTCATTACGATGAGTGAGGGACAGAATCAGACGGACCACATTTAGACAGTCTACTCCCTTACTGCTGCACACACACACACACACACACACACACACACACACACACACAGCTGGACAGTTTAACGAGTTTGACAGTTGCTGCATTATGAAATCATTGTAATAAGGTAAAATCTGCTCCGTCAGGACCACATGATGCATGCATGCCTTCAGTCAGTCATGCACACACACACACACACACACACACACACACACCGTGCACCAGTTCTGCAACATCCTGCAGCACGCCTACTTGTTGATGAGGCTGCATCATTTCAGACGCTTTCAGCACGACGTGAGACTCCTTTCTACCAGGATCTCATCCAGGATAAAGACTATTTACTCTGTGGTTTCATTTAAACTGCCTTTATAGTCACAAATGTTTAACTTAATGATTATTACCAAACAGCAAACTCGGGCGAAGAACGCTTCATCCTCCTCAAAGTGTTTGTCTTTTCATTTGCATGCCAAAGAGAGCTAAGGTGGAAGTTTTGATTAAATTCCCGTCTGTTTTCTTACACAAAGCTGTTGCAGATAAGTGCATAAATCTACGTGTAAATCTGACAGACACCGGATCCCTGACTGCGTTTCAGCAAAAACAAACTAGATGGAGGAGTCCATAGTTTGTTAACTTATTATTGATAAACTAACATGATAAATATACAAGTTTTATAATGACAAGCCTAATATCATCTTCATTATCGTCAAAAACATCAGCTAACAGCAATATACACAAAATATCGTCTATCGGCACAACCATATTGTGTCCATCCACTTTAAAGCCCCATTTTTCAAAACAGTAAACAGTAAAGCATGGTGCTAGCCACGCCAAGATCATGGGTTTGTTCCCAAGGAATGCATGAATGAACTGATATACCGTGAATGCAAATGTAAAAGTATCTGCCAAATTCATAAGTGTAAAGTCTAAAGGCCCTTGCACACTGAGTCCGAAATTATCTCATGCGTTTTTTCGCTTTCGTGATTCGGTGGCTCTGAATTGTCAAAACACCATTCAAAATGCTTGCTATGGATGCGAAAAATGCAGAAAATCGAACCTGATTCGATTTTTTTTTTGACGGACGAAAGTTTCGGAGGCAGTGTACAAGCGTGATTGACATAACGTGAGGTCGTAGGGCTGGGCGATAAAACGATAACGATAATTATCGCGATATACTTTTTCTCGATAAAACGATATCAAGAGTTCGATTAATGTTCGATAATGTTTATGCGCCAAAAGCGGAACGAAACTCATTTGAACCGCGCGCCACACGGACCATTTATCCGCTCGGCTCAAAGTCCAAACGGCAGCGCAGCGCGAGCTCACTAGAGCCGATGCGTTTACTCTGATCGCTCTCGTCACGAGATCCAGTGAGAAGCGCTTGAATTCAGCGAAGAACACAAATGTCTCAACCAGTTTAAAGGCAGATGAAACAGCGCTGACAAACAGGAGAAACCCTGTGCACAACGATACAGTCAGAAGGCTTTTCCGTCTACAAATTCCCATCATTTACCATGGATTTACTGTAACGTTAGCCTAGTAATATTAACTGCACCATGAAATGTGGGATATACATATTGAATTGTATTGTATTATATTATTAATGTAGACGATGTATTAAAGGACTGATGGAATATAATTAATTACAGTAATTAATAATGTATTTAGGCTACTGTTTTTCATACAAATACCATAGAAAACCATAGAGTTACATTTTGCCATGATAGTGTGGTTATCATGATCTAAATGCATGATACTGGATGACCAATGGTTAAAGGGATAGTTCACTTTGAAATTAATTTTTGATATGTTTTAGCTTACCTCAAGGGGATCCAAGATGTAGGTGTCTTTGTTTCCGCAGTAGTTTCAATTTTGATATTTTTAGGTCAAACCGTTCTTGTCTGTCAGTCAGATAATGCAGGTCTACGGTCACTGTCTCAAAACACAAGCACAGAGTCCAAATTAAAACAATTCTCCATCGTCCAAATTAAACAATTCCCCATCGTAAGTACACATTGATGGCCTAAGACACGAAACGAGCGGTTTGTGTGAGAAAACGAACAGTATTTATATCGTTGTTATCTCTTGAAAACAGCACACGTCCAAATGATCTGACGGCGCGGGCGGGTATAGATATATACATAGATGTCGCCTTGGCTACTGCAGTTCATTGGAACGAAACCGTAGCCAAGCGACATCTAGTGTATATATCTATACCCGCCCGCGCCGTCAGATCATTTGGACGTGTGCTGTTTTCAAGAGATAACAACGATATAAATACTGTTCGTTTTCTCACACAAACCGCTCGTTTTGTGTCTTAGGCCATCAATGTGTACTTACGATGGGGAATTGTTTCATTTGGACGATGGGGAATTGTTTTAATTTGGACTCTGTGCTTGTGTTTTGAGACAGTGACCTGCATTATATGACTGACAGACAAGAACGGTTTGACCTAAAAATATCAAAATTGAAACTACTGCGGAAACAAAGACACCTACATCTTGGATGCCCTTGAGGTAAGCTAAAACATATCAAAAATTAATTTCAAAGTGAACTATCCCTTTAAAGAAAATCCCGAGCTTCCCACTCGTATTTCCACTTCCAGAGGTAGTCGAAAACTGAGTGCTTTCGAAGTGCAGTCGCTCATGTGGTCGAATGCGTTCGACTTCGAACAGCCACAAAAGACCCTAGACCTAAACTTTATGGGGAGCGCATGAGCCAGACGGGATTTAAACTTTGTTGGCTGAAGACCCAAGTTTGGTTTGAAGAGACGAAAAATGTACCAAGCACAATGTTCTCTCACCATTCCTGATGTCTAACACCGTGATCTCGCGGCTGTCAAAGCAGAAACGAAAGCTGATGCTCTCCGTATGTTTTTCCGTCGCCTCTGGTCAGTTTATGTGTCAATTGTGCGAGCTTATTTTGTACATTAGATCGAAAGATCTGAAAAAACACATACATTCACCCTCCCCTCGAATAAATCAGGACAGAAGTGGTTGAAAGTGGACAAAAGAGACGGATTAAAACACGGGAATGTGTCTCTCTCGTCTACTTGTGATCCGAGCGACCAAAACGCATCTTAATACCAGGTGTAAAAAGGGCCTAAGTGGACTATATGATTGGAAAAATCGAACATGTCACCAGAGAGAAATCTGCTTTTTCACCAGAAGATCCAGTTATGAAAATTACGGGGTCAAAAAAAAAAAAAAAAGTTGTAAATAGGCTGTGATGAATGGTTGTTGAATCGTTCGCATAAAAAGATCAATAACATGCATTTAGAAATAGACGAGTGAATGAATTTTAATTTCACCAAAACCTTAAGTGAAAGGTATGAGAGGCTATGCTATATAATATAGCCATTACAGTTACTACATTTAAAAAAAAATGTAAAAAATGCCTTTGTAAATCAGCCCACAAATTAATAATAATGCAGCAAATTCTTAGAACGTTCACTATGTAGCCTAAAGGTGATAACAAATCAAAGCTATCTTTTTAAATGTTCTGAACTAATTACACCAACATCTGGTATCATTACAGGGTAAAACATTACAGGATCCGACCGAGCTTCTGTACTTAAATAAAGGTGCAGGTCTGAATGCTGATTGGCTAAGATGGAGCAAATCACCTAACAGGTTTTCTGTCAATCAAACATGAGGTCTTGAATCAAAAACCGGCAAATTAATCAACATTTACAAGCTCGTTTCTAGCAAGACAGTCTATATGAACTTAAAGATGCGAGTCAGAAACAATGCAATCAAGAAGCCGCATGAATTATTGAGACGTGTGCTGCTACAGTCGGTCGACTACAGGGCCGCGCATGTGTCGAGTTACCATGGCAAACCCATGGCAGACTGCATACCATTACTGCTGATTACTTAACGATTTTCCAAGTCTGAGCAGTTAATGACGACTTAAGAGGTATGCTTTAATAGAAACACTTCAGAGGAGGCAAAACTACTGCTGCTGCTGTGTGTGTGTGTGTGTGTGTGTGTGTGTGTGTGTGTGTGTGTGTAAACGCTTATGTGGGTTAGTTTGGTTTCAAAAGGAAGAGAGAGACCTGGGTGACCAACAAGGGTGTAAATGATCATGTCCTGTCCGGCCGAACTAAAGTCACAATCTGCTGTGCATGAATTTGCATTTGTCCCCCTGCACCTTGAAGACGGGTCCGATCCCTCCTGTGAGTCTACAACACCTGTAATGTCAAATAAACAGATTCTCTCCAGAGACTACACGGGAAAGGAAAACAATGGAGGAAAAACTCCGGACGGATGGACATTGTGTATTAAAGCCTGTAAAGCCTAACATACGAAATAAATAATAGTCCGAAAAATCACATTTCTTTTAAAGGAACGGTCTATTGAACCTTTAGAAAAAATGTAAAAGAAAATCTAAAACAAAGTTTGCATGTGCGTTTCTTCTTGGGCATCATCTTTGATTAATATTTGATAGTGAGAATATTGAGGCCCAAACTGAGCAAAAATATGCAATTTGATGCAGATATTGATCTTTATATGGCCAAAAAGTAAGAAGAAATTCTGATAGTTTGTAATGTAAATCAATGAGATCTAGGCCTGTCGCGATAGTCGATAAGTCAATTAATCGCACGATAAAAAAAAATGACCTCGATAATTTTTCCGGCCGCGATAATTCCATTTGCATGCTTGTTTGTTTTCCTCGTCTCTCTGTCTCAGTCTCTACCAAAGAGACTGGATGACCACTCTCGGTTCTTTAGCGTATAGAGCTGGTAAGTCCCGCCCCTTCCGCTAATCCCCCTGGACCTCAAAGTTGAAAAACCGTCAATGCAAGTGAATGGGAGAAAATAATTATTTTCTGGTCCCGTTTGAATTTTGCCATGAATGTGAACATATGTTGTCTGTGAATTTTTTATAGAACTTTTCGTGTGAAGAATGCTACAATTTGGCGGGTAGAAGTTTGATACGGTTAGACTTTGTGTGAAAGCACTTTGTGGACTACAACTCTTCGCTGCTTTCGACGCGTTTGAAACGCCACCACCACTAGCACACGGCTCTAGCTCACGGATCCCGCTAAACATGACTGTGTCTTTGGTGCACTTCACTGCCTTCTTTCAGGGAGAGGACAAAATCGTTGAGGTTGGCGAAAACCACGGGTAAGTCAACTTTATGGGGTGACGTCACATAGGCGACATGTAGTCTTTCTCGTTATGTCTTTTCCACAACTGCTAGCCGAAGAATCATACCATATACTGTCAAACTCGTAACATGAAAGATTATATAAAAAATTCACAGACAACATATGTTCACATTCATGGCACAATTCAAACGGGACCAGAAAATAATTATTTTCTCCCATTCACTTGCATTGACGGTTTTTCAACTTTGAGGTCCAGCGGGGTTTTACGGAAGGGGCGGGACTTACCAGCTCTATAGGAGGAGTGAACTCTCTTGTCAAGTTGCATGGTCTTTGTGTGGGGAGGCGGCGCGCGGCGCTTGTCAGTCACATGGTCTTTGTGTGGGAAAGCGCCGGCGGGACTGTTTGCGGCGACTGCTGGGAGAGAGAGAAGACGCTAGTTGTGAGTTGCGACAGCGAGCCCGATCACATGAAAATGCGTATCTATACCACGAATGTTATTTCTCGTGCCATTTATACGCCAAAAATAGTTTTTGCGTGCATATGATACGCTCTTTATGGCGTGTAATACACACGCACTCCTCACCCCTAATCCTAACCAAGTATTTTCAGTGCGTAGCATACACACGTAATAAAGCGCGTCTCCGTCTTCCCGACAGAACACAATCACTTGACAAAGTAACAGGAGTAACAGTGCAAAATTGTGCGATATGGCTTGTTGAGGCTTTTTTTGTTTTGTTTACAAAGGTCCTAACTGTCAGTTTTGCCTGTTATGGAATGTATCACTATTTATGCCTAATGTCTAAAGCCTAATGTTTAATATTTTTTGAAGTGCAATTTTGTTTACATCCATTTTATTTATTAACAGACATTTATTTTGTTAACAGACACTAAGAGTCCATTGCTTTTATTGTTTTTGGCTGTTTTGTTCATTTTTTGGGATATTTAAAATGTTTTCCGTTTTCAATGTTTAATATTCTTTAGAAATAAAAGTTTATAGATCGTTGAAAAGGTGTACCTGCATTATTATGCCATTATAATTATATTAAATGAAAATGGTCTCAGAACGACAATATTATCGTTTATCGCGATAATTTCTTGGACAATTTATCGTCCAGCAAAATTTGTTATCGTGACAGGCCTAATGAGATCTTTATTACAGTATAACAGACTACTTCCATAAAAGGCATAAATATCAGTCGTTATTGTATATCTGCCAATAATGTCTTGGTAAGATGATTTGGTTTAGTTTTATGATCAAAGCTCTGTTTGTAAAACATATAATGCAATGCAATGATGATTTATAGATGAATAAATAAACCTTCCTCAAAAGCCTGATGATTTTATTTACAATTTTAACAATATCAATTAACAATTTTTCTAATATATATATATATATATATATATAAATAATGTATGGATACTCAACATAAACATAAGTTGCTTCAGTCTAGTAAGTGTCATCTTGAAATATACAAACAATATAAAAGTTATTCTTACGTTTACTTTATAAAAATCAGTAAAGATTTCACAGCAAAAAGACACATGAACCATGACCTCAGGGAGGACTTCTTTTTTTTTTTTACAATTACTAAAATTACTTGCTAATAAACACTAAACTGTCAATCAGACGACAGAAGGCATGTAGTAGATTGTGTGCAACAGGTTTTTCAGCAAAGTTTGATCATGTAAGTATGTAGTAATGTAGACGCCTTAGAAATGAATCTACCAAATGTCACAGCAGGCTTGATAGGGTTAACTCATTTCGAAAGTGGTTATTTCTAAAAAAAAAAAAAAAAAATCACCAGCTTTGATGCATTAAGGTGCACAGACGACAAATGCTTTGCTTGGATAAATGTAGCAGCACAAAATGAAGAATAAAACAGGCTGCAGGGATCTAATTCCCTCAGCTGACCAGATCTGCAAACACACACACACACACACACACACACACACACAGTCATATCACTGATCAAAACAGGGGCGGCCTACATCCATCCAGCCCAAACACACACACACACACACACACACACTCCTTTATTGACCATAAATGTCATTATTCAGCCCCATGTATATGTGCAAAGACTGTAAATGGACCATATTCATCTCAGACACGGACAGCTTCAATAACAACAGATCATTCACTAGTTAAAAGACACCACAAATATAACATATATAGCTGCTAAAGCCCAAAACATCCCAGATAAAGCCCAAGTTAGAAACCAAACCCAGAATTGAAGCCTCCATCATCTTAACATATCATTAATAATACCAAAGCCATAAACAATGAAGTGTTGATGTGGTGGTCAAATGTAATTCATAGTTCATTAAAGGTTTTTTTTGGTCTGAATAAACACGAAATTGGACTCATAATTCGAATCAGAAACCCAATGATGATAATAATAATAAATGCTAACAAACAAAACCAAAGACCACAATAAATAAATTTTACACAAGTGAACAACAAGTTCTGTCTTTCCACTGAAGATATTCGTATGTAACGTTAATGTACTTTATTTTTCATAAACGTAATCGAAATGACTAGAAAATGTATTGACTTTACACGTAAAAGCCACACAAAAAAGCTGAACACCGAATCACACAGATAAAAGCAGCACTGCTGTGACGTTACCTGAAACGGGTTGCTGAAGTCCGGGTCCGCGAAGGGGTTGCTGTCAAAGTCTGACATTTTTCCGGCTGAATTGGGCTGAAATGTTCGATTAAATGAACGGTTTTCGGTAAGAAACGCACCAGCTGCTCGAGACTGATCCGCAACCGCAAAATGGCAGAACCGGAAATGACGTCATGCGTCAGCAGCACGTCTCACAATTCAGTATGATCAAATACATATAATTAAAATGTGTTCCTAATTATTGCCATCATCATTATTATTTATTATTATTTTAAACTTTTTATGAAAATTGTATTGCTTTATTGCATAAATTGCATCTTATATAATTTGCTCCCTTCTTCTTCTTCATCTTCTTCCTATATTATTATTAATACTATTTCTTTCGTCATGTTGTACACCTTTGTCTCTCTCTATATTTCTTTTTTCAAGTCATTAGATAGTCAAAAATGCAGAACAGAACACGTTCATTTCACAAAGTCTTGACATGTCTGCCGCCTAGAGTGCATAAATAATCATTACATCCATGAAAAGATTATTCATCCATCCATTCTTAAATATTTCCTGAGCATAAATAGTACTTCATATGCGAGGTTATAATGGGTTGAATGTGAATATCAAGAACAGCTTGTCATTAAAATGAAGAGGTCATGGTTTGTTTGTGTTTTTTGGATTGAACTATAAGATATTCACCTCAGCGATGGTCTTGCTCTATAACATATTCTCCAGGACTTTGCTCTCGGTTAAATTCTGAATAAAGGATATTAATATTTTGGCACTTCTGCTAAACACAGCTGTATCCGTCAAACTCCAGTACCAGTCCGAGTGACAGGTGTCAACAATAGTTACCATCAAAAATATCTTGTTTATTTTTAGGCATAATTTTGAATCTGTCTTTGCCTTCAGGGTCCCCCCCCCCCCCCTCCGGGTGTCACCGTCTTCTACATGATGTCATTCAGTTGCTGCCTGTGATGTATTTCAGTGTGTCCATTTAATCTCTTCATATTGGCGTTAAAGAAGGGACCTTATACAAATAATGGTGTATATTTAGGCATAACACATGCCTTCAAATAAATGATTTCAGCTTCATTATGAGGACACGAGTATCATGTCAGAAGGTCCAAAGGGGGAAAGAAGTATTTTAAACTTTACAAGTTTAACAAAATTGCGTCATTAATCTATGAAAAATCTATAAAAGAATGTAGACATTGCACCATTTGTGTCAAACCATGTGCTAAAAAAATCCTCCTGACACTCAATTAATTTTTTTTGTCAGTGGATACATGTTTTATTAATGTATATGAGAATATCTCTATCTATCCAGTATCTTTAGAAACCCTTGGTGTTTCTGTGATACCAAACAAGCTATATAATGATATTATAATCATAATTTGTCATGATATAATGATAAAATATAACTAAAATGTCTTTCATAAATAATAAAAAACGTAATTGTAATATGCTTCTTATGCACCAAACATGATATAAATGCCCAAATTGTTTTTTTCTTCTTCTTCTGGTTTCATTATGACATTTTGTTTATTTTAAATATTTTATAGCAGTGGAAAATATACAAACATTTATTTGACATGATATTTATCTTGGTGCCTAAGAAAGAAGTCATTTTTCATTTCTTTTTAGTGAAATAAATTGATTTTTCAAGTGAGTCAGTTTCAATTGTTCAAGAGTAGATTCAAGATTTGACTATATAATCTACAATGATGAAAATTATAACATATTTCAGTGATGTATCAGGAGTGTGATAATAAACTATTTCTTTGAGAATGAGGACCGGATATTTTCACACAATTGGAGAAAGATATATATATTTTTTTTTATCATAATAATATTTTCAATTGGTTTTAAAGATTTACAAACACAGCCAGTGGATACATTAGGATAAATAATAATAATAATAATAAATTAAATTAAAAATAAAGAAACTAAAACTTTTTATAAAAACGTATATTTAAAAAACAAATATATTAATTAAAATAAAAACGATGATTTTTAACTGAAATAAATGTTTACAAAAAAATAATAATTGTGTGATAATTTTTATACATAAGAACATTGTCAAGGTAACACACACACACACACACACACACACACACACACACACACACACACACAAACACAACCAATATAAATTATAAATAATAAAAAACACACACACCCACACACATCTTACAACAAATTGAAAATAATCAATAATACATTTAATAAAATAAAAAAAGTTACAAAAACAACATAAACAAAACATAAGTTGTGAAACGACATAGAACACAGACAATTGTATTAATACAATAACTACAGACAACGATACACTAGGAAAGCTTCTAAATACATGGATTTTCTTCAAACATTTCTTAATAACATTTAGTTGTTGTTGTTTTTACTCTAATAAAGAGATTTAATAAGTGAGTTTAATTCAATTTCAAAGTGGGGATAGGAAGGATAGAATACCATTTGCAAACTTCTGCTTTATGAATGAAGAATCTGCCATATAAAATAAAAAATGAACAATATCCTCCAAGGGTCTATTTTTATTATAATAAAATAAAGTCTTTTAAACTGAAAGAGTGTGTAACATTTTGCAAAAATCAAATATGTGAGAACCTAGGTCAGACCCAAATTGATTGGATAGCCTATAGTGGAACCAAAAACAGATGCTTTGTAAACAAATACAAATATTGACACATTTTACAGCTTTCGTAGTCGTACCATTTCTTTATTAAAATCGGCATTTCAAGCGGAATGCTGTGACGCCATAGAGTGGAACTCCTCGCCGCGCGCGCACGATCCAAACGGACTGTGTTGATTCGGTTCACGGAAGTCGCTCCTCACTGTTTACTAAACCGGATTAGGACATTGGGATATTGATGTGCTGTTGATTTCGACTCGTCCTCGTCCTCCAGAATGCGGTTGGCGTGTTGGCTGGTGTTCGCGGGCTGCTGCTCTCTCACGGCGGGGATAGAGCCGATCAGCACCAGCATCGCAGTCGGGATGGCCGCCGCGCTCACCGGGTTTCTGGCCAGTTACCAGAACGTGCTCTATTACTTCCACGAGTGTTGCAGACCGGAGTGGATCTCATTCAACAAAACAGGTTTGAACGGGAGGAAGTTTTGTCATATCAATGTCTATTGGACGCAATATGGATGTGCGTATGATCCCAGGGTTGCAATGTTGGTCATATGATAATAACCTATAAATCCACATTTCCCTTATATTAAAATGAATTAAATCCACATTTATCTTTATTTACATTAGTAAGTATTCCCTACATTTGAATGCCAAACAAATAGACAGCCAGGAGATGCGGAATTTATTAACTATAAACAGCTTCTTGTATTGATATTTTGCTACTTCCTGATTGTGTTTTGAATCGGCATACAAATGCAATGCACCTGACACTTCTATCATATATAATCATGCATCATCTGGAAATATGTAATCTATTATTATTATTATTATTATTATAGCACTAATTCGTGTATTGGTGCTGATGAGGGAGTTGTATTGGTTCCCAATCAATTTGAATGCACTCCATATTAATGAATGATGATGTAAGTCGCTTTGGATAAAAGCATTTGCTGAATTATTAAATGTAAATGTAGTGATAATATATGATTCGCCCCGAAATCATAACTAATATGTAGACTGATTTTCACAGGTTTTTTTTTTTTTTTAATTTTATTTAACTTGACACTTCTGAAGTATAATTCACCCAATCTTCGTCTGCATATATAATTTTACAATGAGCAAGTATAGACAGCGTGGCAAATTGACCAGTGATGATCAAACAATCAATGCAACATGCACTATTGAACTGAACGCTGCGCGCATTGCGTCATTCGTCGCGCACAATCGTCGTCACGTTTCCTCAAGTAGGAAGTGCGGTCTGTGACTGTTGGAACCTTCGTTTTGTTTTGTTTTGTTTCTCCGTTTCCTATTAAAAGCATCGATGATTAATGTAGTAAAATGAAAGCTCGGCCATGGACAGCTTTACTGCACTGCCTCCTGGTCTCAGGGCTGATCGTGGAGGCCATAGAGCCCGTGTCCACCTCACTGCTGCTGGGAACTGGAGCTGCTATGCTGGGCAGGAAAATGTATCGCTATTTATTTGAAACGTGTGATGAGAACTGGGTCAACTTTAATGCAACAGGTGAAAATGTGATCACAATGTGTACTCTAGTTGGATCTGATAATGCATTTGTGCATTATGTCCAGGAAACGCACAAGAAAGCCACTTAATGCTTCTTTCTACCGTTTTTATAATGGTTTATTTGATACTAATAATTATTAATATTTTTTAAATATTGCCAGATTGTGTTTATTTTTAAATGATCATTGTAAACAAAGAAACTTGTCTTGTTATAGGGTTTGTACAAGGTGCTTAAAGTGCTTGATTGGAAAAAACTAAAATTATTGAAAGATAATAATGAAATTAGAGTTTAATTTTCAATGAAACAACATTTTCATGCAAAATTAACCCTGCAGCCTGTCTGATATAGATATAAAGACATTTCTCATGACTGTGAACATGATATTGCTCATATACATAAATATCCAAGTATATGATTCTTCAGGTCCATCATATTCATGTCTGATTGTAGTCCTTGAAAACCAAAAAAGTAGTGCTTGAAAAGTCCTGGGATTTCATTTTACCGTGTCTGTAACGAACCCATGATTTGATTTGATCAGCCAACATGCATCAAACAATGAAACTTGTTTTGTTGTCTGATACATGCATTTATTAATTTATATATTTGAAGTGCAGCTGTTACATATGAAGCATATGGTTGCTGTAAATGTGTCCTCTCGTCCGCAGGACTGAAGTATGACCTCGACACCAAGCTGTACGGGCAGCACGTTGCTGCTCAGGTCATCCTGAAAGCCGTCACGGGCTTCATGAAGAATGAAAACCCGAAGAAACCTCTGGTTCTGTCCCTCCACGGCTGGACCGGGACTGGGAAGAACTTCGTGAGCCAGCTGATAGCAGAAAATATATACGAGAAAGGAATGTCGAGCAGTTTTGTTCATCTGTTTACAGCAACGGCACACTTTCCTCACGAGATGCACATCAACACATACAAGGTAATGTGTTTTTTGTTTATAAATGCAAATACATGGAAATGACTATGTATTTCAATGCAACCAAATGTTTGATCGTCACATCTGTACAAAATGTATGTTTGCAATTGTTTAGTCCCAGTTACAGGAGTGGGTAAGGGGGAATGTTTCCATCTGCCCTCGGTCCATGTTCATCTTTGATGAAATGGATAAAATGCACCCCGGGCTGATCGACAGTATAAAGCCTTACCTGGACTTCTACGACAATCTGAACGGAGTATCGTACAGACAGGCCATCTTCATCTTCCTCAGGTCAGTGTTATTGTGTACTTCAGTGTAAGCAGAACATTTCAATCTGTAAATAATGTAATGAATGCAGTTGGTCACTAGTTGTCATTGTTTAGTGTGCTTGATGGGCGGTACAGACAAAAAATATTTTTCTAATATATATACACACACACACACAGGTGCTGGTCATATAATTAGAATATCATGAAAAAGTTTATTTATTTCAGTAATTCCATTCAAAAAGTGAAACTTGTATATTATATTCATTCAATCCACACAGACTGATATATTTCAAATGTTTATTTCTTTTAATTTTGATGATTATAAAACTGACAACTAATGAAACCCCAAATTCAGTATCTCAGAAAATTAGAATATTACTTAAGACCAATACAAAAAAAGGATTTTTAGAAATGCTGGCCAACTGAAAAGTATGAGCATGTACAGCACTCAATACTTAGTTGGGGCTCCTTTTGCCTGAATTACTGCAGCAGTACGGCGTGGCACGGAGTCGATCAGTCTGTGGCACTGCTCAGGTGTTATGAGAGCCCAGGTTGCTCTGATATGGCGCTTTTCCACTACACAGTACCAGCTCGCCTCGGCTCGACTCGACTCGGCTTTGTTTGGTTTTCCACTGTGTAAAAGTTGTGCCTGTACCTGCTTCCAGGTACTTTTTTTCGTACCACCTCCGGCGAGGTTCTAAGCGACCTGAGGCGATACTAAAATGTGACGTGAAAACACGGCAGACTGCTGATTGGTCAGAGAGAATCGTCACTTTTCACTGCGTCATCATTGCACGCGCCAGACGGAGTCTCCTGAATAAAAAACAGCAAAAACAAAAACATCCAAAAACAGCATACACTCGATTTCCTCCATTGTCCTGTGTGTGTGGGTAGCGGGTGTGTCTCGTGTAGAAGATTAAGTCACGGCAGTTTCCTGCGGCGTCGCTATGACGACCAGGTACTATTGTGGAGGTGCTATCTGCAATGGAAAACGGAGCGAAAAGCGAGCCGAGCCGAGTTGAGCTGGTACTGGTAATGGAAAAGCCCCAATAGTGGCCTTCTTCAGCTCTTCTGCATTGTTGGGTCTTGCGTATTGCATCTTCCTCTTCACAATACCCCTTTGATTTTCTATAGGGTTAAGGTCAGGGGAGTTTGCTGGCCAATTAAGAACAGGGATACCATGGTCCTTAAACCAGGTACTGGTAGCTTTGGCACTGTGTGCAGGTGCCAAGTCCTGTTGGAAAATGAAATCTGAATCTCCATAATTTGTTGGTCAGCAGCAGGAAGCATGAAGTGCTCTAAAACGTCTGTGCGTGGTGGTTCTTGAAGCACTGACTCCAGCTGCAGTCCACTCTTTGTGAATCTCCCCCACATTTTTGAATGGGTTTTGTTTCACTATCCCTCTCCAGGATGCGGTTATCCCTATTGCTTGTACACTTTTTTTTCTACCACATCTTTTCCTTCCCTTCGCCTCTCTATTAATGTGCTTGGACACAGAGCTCTGTGAACAGCCAGCCTCTTTAGCAGTGACCTTTTGTGTCTTGCCCTCCTTGTGCAAGGTGTCAGTGGTCGTCTTTTGGACAGCTGTCAAGTCAGCAGTCTTCCCCATGATTGTGTAGCCTACAGAACTAGACTGAGAGACCATTTAAAGGCCTTTGCAGGTGTTTTGAATTAATTAGCTGATTAGAGTGTGGCACCAGTTGTCTTCAGTATTGAACCTTTTCACGATATTCAAATTTTCTGAGATACTGAATTTGGGGTTTTCATTAGTTGTCAGTTATAATCATCAAAATTAAAAGAAATTAACACTTGAAATATATCAGTCTGTGTAGAATGAATGTATACATTATACAAGTTTCACTTTTTGAATGGAATTACTGAATTAAATCCACTTTTCATGATATTCTAAGTATATGACCAGCACCTGTGTGTGTGTGTGTGTGTATATATATATATATATATATATATATATGCATGCATTTATTTGATCAAAAATACAGTAAAAACACAATATTGTGAAATATTATCACAGTTTAAAAGAACTGTTCTCTATCAATTTTAAGCAAAAAAAAAAAAAAACTGTATTCAACATTGATAATAATAAGAACCGTTATGAATAATTGAGCACCAATAATAATAGAGCAAATCTGCATATTAGAATGATTTCTGAAGGATCATGTGACACTGAAGACTGGAGTAATGATGCTGAAAATTCAGCTTTGATCACAAATGAAATAAATAAAATTTTACAATATATTCAAATAGAAAAATATTTAAATTGTGATATTTTTTTCAAAATATAACTTTTATAAAAAAAAATTATATATATTTTTGATCAAATAAAAGCAACCTTGGTGAGCAGATGAGACTTTGAAAAACATATATTTTTTTTATTATTCCAAACTTCTGCCCGGTATGTATTTGCTCTGAAATGACATAAAAGGCCTTCTTTTTATTGATCGGAGGACCCTTTTACACCCAGTTGTTTTTGTCTTTATAGTAACGCCGGCGGTGAGAATATCGTTCAGGTGGCTCTGGATTTCTGGAGGGACGGGAGAGAGCGAGAGGAGATGCAGCTGAAGGATCTAGAGACGGCACTGTCACTGTCCGTCTTCAACAACAGAAACAGTACGGCACATGCCTCTTATCTTTCTCACATCCGCTGAAATATGGAGCAAAAAATCCTCATGACAATCGGATCGTTATGCATTAAACAGAGTGCATTTTAAGTAATTTTGTTTATTAGTTTCACTGTAGTTTATTGACGATTTCCAATATATTGACATGCGCTACAGCGGACGACCAATCACAACAGACTGAGCCATCTGACCAATCGGAGCAGAGTAGACCAATCACAACAGACTGGACAAAACCAGGAAACTTTAAAATGTAAACATTTACACGCTTGTTTTGTGTTTCTTCTCTCCATCCACAGGTGGTTTCTGGCACACTGGTTTAATCGACAAGAACCTGGTGGATTTCTTCGTGCCGTTCCTTCCTCTGGAGTACAAGCACATCGTTCAGTGCGGTTTGTCCGAGATGGTCTCCAAGGGTCACGCCCCGGATAGAGAAGTGGTTGAGATGATGGCCCACGACCTCAACTACTTCCCTAAAGAGGAGCGCGTGTTCTCCATGCAGGGCTGCAAGGTCATCCCCAGCCGGCTGGACTTCTATGTTTGAACCAGAGGGAAACAAAGAAAGACTCAAAAACCGGTTTCCTTTGTGTGCTTTTTTCACAGAAATCCCTTCTGTTATTCTGCTATAGAAAGAACTGGAGAATTGCTCCGCAAGACATTACAGCTTTACACTATGCCATGCTCTCGAAAGACTTTAAAGTGGGATGTTTTTTATTCAATCACAAGTGTTTTATACACTAATGGACTGTTTTATTGATGTCGCATCAGCTGCTGAAGTCCTTCTTTTCAAGGGTGTTTCTGTTGAAGATGATGAAGTAGTAGAGGAAGCTTTTTTTTAAAGACTTTGCACATCTTGGAACTCCAAAAAACACTGGCTATCAGCAATTTTATATGTTGATCTGTATTAATTATCATGAAAGAGAGAAAAAAAAACTATTTGCCTTTATCTTGAAATTTCACATTTATTACTGCCTTTTTTTTAAAAGAAAAACAATGTGTTGTAATGAAGAAGATCATTAGCTAGAAGACTATTGTAGCTTAACCTAAATCTCATTTTGATCTTTGAAACATAATGATCTTTTTTTTTCCCAGTTCGTCACTGTCAGGACTCAGATTTGTGTTGTCGATTTTAAGTTGCAATGTCACAAATACTCGAGTGCCACTGGTTCTGATTGAAGGTTTTGAGTACATTCACAGTGCCTGTTTATCTTACAAGAATACAGTTAAACATGTTTTGTTTTTACATCTATTACAGGCACTCGTTATTATTGACATAATTTCACATTTGGAACGTTTATGAAAATTTATTTTGAGATGCATCAAGATAAAATGAAAAGAATACTTGAAATATTCTACGTATTGATTTTGATAAAGCTTTATGACCAAAATGGACTCAATTGGTCTTGAGAATTTTATTTTTGTACACGTTGGCAAGTTAACTTCTATTACTATTTTATTGAGCTTCCAGTGGTCCATGATAACTGAATATGGTTTAAAATCCTTACACACTCACAGACATTGCTGGGAAACAATGTCTAGTAAAACTAGACACTTAAGTTTCACTTCAAATTCTAGCCAATGTAATACTTTAGAGCAGATAAAAATCTTAATGATTTTCCATACCTAAAATTCACAATTTCAAAATTCCTTGGTATTTGTCCAGTTGACAGGGTTTCCACAATCTGATGTGTAATTATGTTGGTTTTCTAGTAATTCTGAGACCCACATTTCTTTATGTAACTCTACTTATAATCACTAAAGCTTGTCAGTGAAAGGTCCAAAGTCCAATAGGAACATTTTTCCAAGCAGACTTGCTGAGAGTATCTCCACCAAAACTACATAGTTCTTCTGTCTGATCATAGTGTTATTTTTCTATTAAATTTTAGGTTTTCCGGTTTTCCCAGAATAGTCAATTAAAAATCCCAAAATATCCCTGAGACTTAAATTGACGGAATGTCCATGAATTAAAATTTTAACTGTCTAAACTCACACACTCGCATGACTCACACACTCACGGCCTTAAGAACACATTTGTTTCTCTTAAATGCCACACTAAAATGAGTCTGTAAATTATTACTTTGCTGCGTAATGTTTATGGCATCTGAATGATCTAAATGGCAGGTGAGAAGTGCCTCAGGATAACCATGTAAATACAGGTGTATTACTGTCTGATAATGTCACAGTATCATGGTACCACCATAATAAAATAGAACCAAATGAAATATCTGCTCTCTTAAAGGGATTGTTCACCCAAAAAATGAAATACGGTCATCAATTACTCGCTCTCATGTCGCTCCAAACCATTAAGACTTACTTTCATCTTCAGAACACAAATGAAGATCTTTTTGATGAAATCTGAGAGATTTCTGTCCCCATTTTGACACTTCAAAAAGTTCATAAAGAGATTGTAAAACTAATCCATATGAATTGAGTGGTTTAGTCAAAAAATGTCTGAAAAGTTTATATGATGAAAAGATTGAATTCAGGCTTTTATTCACATATAACCACTCATCAACTCGCACATCAGTTGTGGTAAACAGAAGCTCAAGCATGTTCGCTTGACCTGTGTGAACCAATGAGGTTCATTCTCGTGTTGAGCTCCTGTTTATGTTCGCTGATCAATGTTTATCTGTGAATAAAAGCCTGAATCAAATCTGTTCATCATATAAAGCGATCGAGTCTCTTCAGAAGATTTGGACTAAACCGCTCAACTCATATGGATTCGTTTTACGATCTCTTTATGAACTTTTTGAAGCGTCAAAGTGTCGAATGTCGACAGAAAGCTCTCAGATTTCATGAATTGTCTTGGGGTCTTTAAGTCGTACGGGTTTGGAACGACATGAGGGAGAGTAATTAATGACAGAATTTTCATTTTAGTGTGAACTATCCCTTTAACACAGAATGCAGGAACATTCATGAAAAAACAATAAATGCAAAGAGAAACAGCTGAGAAGTTTATTTGAAAATAAACACCACTTTATTTCCGATCCACATGTTTTTGTGAGCATTGGGTCCAGATGAGTAGACGAAACTCCATCATCCGGTCTTGTGATTTCAAGACTTCCAGTACGCCGACAACGACAACAGTCTTCCACACGAGAGCCGTTCCCGGCCGTACTCAAGAGGCACAGTTCCATATCAAACGCTTCAGGTTTCCATTATACAAGCAACACGGCGTTGATGCAGCCGTCGTTTTCTGGGTTATTCGTCACCTGGGCATATTTACCTGAAACACATCATCACATTTCATTTTTCACTCTGAAACACATTTTTAAGCACTCGACGAAAAAATGAAGAGCCAATCAGACTCACCCCAGATGACCTTCCCGCCCTGCGTGACCAATCCGAGCTCGCTGACGTTGACCTCGATGACCGTTCCCTTGGTGATGACGCCCAGCGTAGTGTACAGCGTGGAGGAAGGGTTCTTCTTCACCCCCAGGATGGGCAAACAGAACGTGGCCTTCAGCTCAGGATGAGTGACGTGTGCCTTCTTAAACCTCAGACCCTGGAGACATTCACAATCACAACTCCCTTAATATACAGATATATGTGTGTGTGTGTGTGTCTGAATGTATGTGTATATTATGTATGTATGCTAAGTTGTTTATTAATGTTAACTTAAGGGACCCTGTAAAGTGTTGACAAATATTTATATATTTGTTGCATTTAGTGTGTAATATAAAATATAAAAACATTTATGAGTGTTTATATATATATATATATATATATATATATATGAACCTGGACCACAAAATCAGTCTTAAGGGTTTTTTTTTATTTAATTGAGATTTATTGTATGATTTGTTATGATATGACAATATTTGGTCGAGATGCAACTATTTGAAAATCTGGAATCTGAGGGTGCAGAAAAATCGAAATATTGAGAAAATCTCCTTTAAAGTTTTACATTTATGTTCGATATTGTGCTGCATTCACACACAAAAATATTTTTTTCATATATTTACTGTAGGAAATTTACAAAATATCTTCATGGAACATGATATTCACTGAATATCCTCATGATTTTTGGCATAAAAGAAAAATTTATAATTTTGACCCATACAATGTATTGTTGGCTATTGCCACAAATATACCCGTGCGACTTGTGACTGGTTTTGTGATCCAGGGTCACACATATATATATATATATATATATATATATATATATATATATATATATATATATATATATAAAAGATGCACATTTATTTGGCCTTTCTATTATCACAACTCACTCAAGTTGGAATCATATAAGCGTTTGCTTCGTCCACCTCCTTTTCAAACCATGCACTTGTATAATTTGTCTGTTATGTTGTTTGTTATGTTGATTTGTGAGAAAATTAGTGTGCAGGTTTGAAATAAATATCATCATCATCATCATCAAGATATTATTTTTATCCATATTGCCCAGCCCAAGAGTGCATGTGTGATATTTTACCATAGGTCTGATGAAGCGCTCATATTTGGGCGGTTTGCGTGTGAAACCGTCTCCTACGAAACAGACTTTGGTCACCATTCTCTTCCAGGCCTTTTTCTGTCTCTTTCCTGTGCGGATGACTTTCAGAACCTCGGTTTCACCCTGGGCTCGGACCTTCGGTAAAGGAACCTCCCACTTTCCCTAAAGAAACACATCAAACACACACACTATGCTTAGTAAGGACACCAGATAGGACAAGACAACATGAAATGGCAGTTTTACTGCTGTGATATAATAACACACTTCTAAACAAAACAGGATATTACATTAAAAAAAATAAAAATTTATGAAGGACGGGACTTGATTTAATCGACTGATAACTGACTGGATTGGTCAAATTTTATGTTTATTTTAGTCAATATTTTTATCTTGCACGTTCCTTTGAACATTACCAAAAGATAAAGCAGAATCTTCTAGCTTTCACTTAATTGTTTCATATATTTGCCCAGGTATAAGTTGGTTATTATTGGTAACTAAAACTAAAAACTATTAAAAATACTTCTGTTAATTGAAATAAAATTAAATTTAAATATTAGTTTTAACTAATTCCAAATATTAATAAAACTATAGTAAAACTAAACTAAAATAAAAACTAGAAGAACACTGGGTACAACAGGACTGACATTTAAAGCCCCCCTGTAGTCAATAATTGTATCCCTTAAAACTCATCTTTGATAATCAAAATGACATATTTAAATGTTTTTCATGTGAAAAATAATGCCTTAAAATAGCTTGAATGTAACTCTACACCCTTGCCTCATTTAGTATACACAGAGCCATGATGAATATGCAAATTAGCCCCGCCTCCACTCACTCACACCAGCTCGGATTACCTGATCCACTCGCTGGACTTTACTGTAGTAAACGCTGCACAAAGGCAAGTGGAAATACCGGTTTAATTCAGCCATATATGTTTGAGCCAGAAACTTTCAGAAGAGGAAGAGTGAATTATACAGGCTCGTCTACAAGTCGATGTATCAGAATGGTGATGCGTTTTATGTAACCCTCTCTACAACGCCAATTAATATGATTAGCCCTTTGCTTGACTACGCTATCAAACAGCTAATAATGTGTTGCTAATGTTACACAAACCATGTTCTCGTTCACCATCTCAGAGTCACACAGCTCCCTTCTAACAATCAGCATCCTTATAAACGCATCATATAAACATCAGTGGAGAAAAGCCCCACACGTGACGGGATTGGTTACATATTTGTGACGGCAGGAAACGGGTGTTTTTGATCCTCAGCAATGGTGTTGACTGATGCATTTGCACATGGTTTGTCTAAAAGCTTTTATATAAATAAACAGACATATAAACAATATTAAACGGGGTCTTGAATATCATAAATCTGCTGTCTGATTGGATACTCACAGCCTTCTCTTTCCTCTTCTGTTTGATCATATTGGAGAGGACTTTGGCGCGTGATTGGCCCTCTCTGTCCAGCAGGTACGCTGGCACCGCCCCTTCTGGTGTCTTGTCATCGTCCTTCTGTTTGCTCTTCCTCTGCTCGTGCATCTTAATGCTGTAACGCAAATAAGTACGCAACAGGTCATCAAACCTCCTTGACATTTAGCCTATATCTTAAGCAAAGTGAAGCTGGCGGGAAGTAAAGCTCACGTCTTCTTCATCTGGATCTTCTCCGCGTGTCTCTGTTTGTGGTAGAGTTTGGCTTTGAGGCCGATCATCTTTCTGGCTTTGTGCGAGCGCTCGTGCGCCTCACGGCTTTCCTTCTTTCTCTTTCTCTCGTGGTGGTCCAGACGATAGCCATGGCGCTTGCGGTGTAACTCGATGTGCTCGTTCTGAGGCTGTACACAGAAAACTACATGAATACTTGATTTTGTCTGTAGGTTTAAATCTTACATTTACACTCAGTTGTAATACTGACTATTAAATCTTTTCCCAAATATGAATCTACAGCTACGCCCATTACTGAACTTACTGAGTCCACTTTCCTCCAGCTATATTGAACATACAGGTAGTCATGGGAAATATATCACTCTATGTAATAAGTATTACGCATTATAAAATCAAAGTGCAAGCAAATAGCCAGATATAAACACAAAGATAACATGCAAATGAGCTGAGCTCTTCAATGCTGTGACTCACTGCGGTTTGTAAAAACAATATCAAATGAATCACAAATATTATAAGCTCCGCCTTTATAGTAATGAGCCACAGTTCTTGCATAAGGCAACTACTGTACTATGGTATTAACATAAACGGGGGAAAAAGATGGCTAGACATTAGAACAATCTATGGTTTATGGCATATGATATATATGGTATACGTCGATATATATATTTTCAATATATATATATATAAAAATGCACACACAGTACTGGTCACAAGTTATAGAATGAGCATATTAGGAATAAACTGTATTTTAAAGTATATTAAAATACAAAACCATTATTTTAAAATGTAATAATATTTCACAAAATTACATTTTTTTCTGTATTTTTGATCAAATAAATGCAGGCTTGATGAGACATATTTTAAAAACATTAAAAATAGATGTATGTACACATGCATGCCTACCTACCACCTTACGTGTGTGTATATAAGTGTGTAACTTATATATACACATAACGTTATACAGTCATAACAAAAAAGAAAACTAGAATTTTCATAACAAAGACCATAGGTTGATCTGTAGTGTGTATAGTATGTAGTTACGTATATATGTATATATTATATATATATAATTATTACGCACACATATGACTGATACGAAACATAAACACACACAGCCACATGTCAGCCAGACTCGCACTAAACAAAGACATTTACTCGACACTGGCTGAATTTTTCTTCTTACCATGATGTGATCTGTGGTGTTGAAGTGTTTATAGAGCTGTCAGGTGTTGTTTAATTAGCTGTTTGGTGTCTACCTCTGATATTTTGATGGTTTTATTTAAGACTCGAGTTCGCGATGTTCTTCACTCAGAGTCTGTTCGTAGAGGAAGCGCGCCTGTAAAAAGCCTCCGGTCACAATCAACAGCAACATCTGCAGTGCAAACCTACGTCTGTTTTGAGTATTAACCACTCTTGATATATATTCAGAAAATAAATATATTAAATATATGTTTAATAATGTAGGAGTTAATGTTCATGGTGCAAAATAGCAAATAATTCAGTGTTTGCAAATAAACGCTAGGAACCAAATATTGAGTATTTGTTCTCTTGGGGATCATTGTAGACGTGACACACATAGGACAGCATGGCTGATGAACCTCCAGTGAAGAAAAATAAACCAAATCAACCCCCAAATAAAGAGGTTTGAACTTATTTTGTGTTTTTCACATTACTGTGGTCGTTATAAATTTGGAGATATAAAATTTAAATCATAACCAAGCTGTTTTGTTTCACATTAGTGATTTAAGACTAATAAATACTCTGTTTATGTCAGTTTAATGTCACGTGTTTATAATATTTCAATTTGTAGGGTGAAGAGAGATTAAACTGGAGGAAATGGAAAGGACAAAGTAAGTGACAACTTGAAAATATTCTACATTTACAGAAAAGATTTTGACATCAAGCTGGAATTCCTATTTCGTATCAAAAATGTCTCAGAAAGGCACAAGACGCGTTGATAATAGTCATAAATAATCTAAAAATGTGTTGTGTTTTGTATATTTGACCCATCAAGGCTTTTATGGCTCATATAGTATGATGTAGTGAGAATATGGAGCTCTTATTCGAGGAGGAAAAACACTTCAATTTTAATCAGAGGCTCAAACTGAGCAAAATTATACAATTTTATGCAGATTCTGATATTTATATGGACAAAAAATAAGATGAAATTCTATTGTAATTCAATGAGATCTTTATAACAGTATAACATACATGCATATACATATCAGTCATCACTCTATATCTGCCAATAATGTCTTAGTAAGATGATTTTTAAAATGCTTAGTTTTATGATCAAAGCTCTGTAGTTTTAAAACATATAATGCAATGCAATGATGATTGAGAGATGAACAAATAAACCTTCCTCAAAAAGCCTGATGATCATATTTGATACTCACATTTGAACATGAAATTAGGTCTAGATACTCAAGTAAACCTAAGCTGCTTCAGTCCAGTAAGTGTTCATCTTGAAATATCATTGATCTTGTTTACATTTATAAAAAGATTTCTCAGCAAAAAGACGCTTGAGGACGTTTTTACACCTATACCAAAAGGCCTTTTACTTGCTAAAAGTCTAAACTATCAATCAGACGACAGAAGGCAAGTAGTAGATTGTTTGGAACAGGCTTTTGGATCATGTTGCTACTTTAGAGGCCTTAGAAATGATTTAATGTATCAAATATGATACAGGATGCACAAGGGTTAAGATCATTCTGTAAAGCTCCTCTCACGGTCATATTAAAGTGTGTTTTCATCCCCAGAGAAGGAGGAGAAGAGACAACGCAAAGAGAGCAAACTCATCCAGCAGCTGGAGAAGCAGAAGCAGAAGCAGGAGAAAGAGGAGGAAAATAAGCAGCAGGTTCAGCATGAAGGGAAGGAAAGTAAAGGTGAGAGAGCTTTGGTATATTCAAAATTGCAAACTTTCACTTCTAAATTGTGTACATCCCCTATATAATGTGTACTAGACCAGGGCTTTTCAATCTTTTAGATGCCACTGACTCCCAGAGTGGCCCAACTATAAACTTTTATCTCAGAATTTCTATGAAAATATGAATTGTTGTAACACCGAGATTAATGATACTGTGTGGTTGTAAAGCAGTTTCATATGTTTTTACATGACAACGGCTCTCTCTGGCTCAGAGCACAGATCTGAATGAACCGCTGTGATCGTACTTGTCAAAGGTGTAATAGACACAGATAAATCGCTGTCATTTAGGAATAAGATCGCATGGGTGTTTAACGATTAATCGTGCAGCTCTGCAGTATATAGTACAATACCAGAGTAAAACCGTACTAATTTGTCTTGTCAGGTCGTGTGTATACGTTGAGCGTGGCTTTGCCTGGTTCAGTGATGGATAATGCTCAGTCACCGGAGCTGCGGACGTACCTGGCGGGTCAGATCGCCCGGGCCTGTGGCGTGTTCTGTGTGGACGAGGTGGTCATATTTGACGAGCTGGGCGAGGACACAAAGTGAGTCGCTACTTAGGTCGTTTCTTTCTTTGATTACACAACCCTGCATATTAACAACAAATTCTGTGATTTGCCTAATATTACCTAATTTGATGATGCTGAGTTAAAAAATATAAATAAAAGTCATTACGTATAGTTTACATCACATACAGGTTGAATGTTAAGACTGAAGATGTATGTGCATCTCAGTTTATCAAAATAACAGTCAAAGCAGTCAAATGTTAAAGATTTCGGTTTTAATTACAAGTATTAAAATAGGTATAATTTAGATTACAATCTGAAAATATGTTCAGTTTTAATGTCATTTAATGTCAAAGAACTTTATGTAATCACAAGGTTTAAATGGACTTAAATGGTCATTTTCTGTCAGTGTTTGGATGTAGTAAAACACCGAAAACATCTGGGTCATGTTTGCATTTTCTTCTGTCACTGGCATATAATTCTAGCCTTGAAATCATGGATTAGGCATTAAATAATGACACAATTACTACAAATTGCACATAATATGTGATAAAGTGTGATGTGGTAAAGCAAAACAGGCACTATTTTTTTAAATCAGCACCCCAATATTAGTTCGAATTCGAAACAAGTATAGGATTTCATTCAGCAAATATGATGCAGTGTTATCAGTGTGAATGCCCAGTCCAAGCTTCAAAACATTATCTTAATATTTCAGGAGCGTTGAGGGAGAGTTCAAAGGCATTGGAAAGAAAGGCCAGGCCTGCGTCCAGCTCGCCCGCATCTTGCAATACCTCGAGTGTCCACAGTGAGTGCTGTCACTATCAGATTTATGTCATATTAGTGTGCACGTAGACGTTCAGGCATCACATCTGTGTTGTGTGCAGATATCTGCGGAAATCTTTCTTCCCGAAGCATCCAGACCTGCAGTTTGCTGGTGAGTATCACATAATCTAACACTGATCCTGTTTTAGAGATCCGAATGTTTGCATAATCAGTTCAAACGTGTGTGTGTGTGTGTTTCAGGTCTGTTGAATCCTCTGGACAGCCCGCATCACATGCGCATGGACGAGGAGGCGGAGTTTCGAGAGGGGGTGGTGCTCGATCGGCCAAGCAAACCGGGGAAAGGGTCCTTCGTCAACTGCGGGATGAGGAAGGTGTGTGTTTAAAGACACGCAGACTGATTGGCCTTTCAGTGAACTGGACAGAAACCTCAATCTCTTTATTCTATCTACAGGAAGTTCAGATCGATAAACAGCTTAAAACGGGACTGAGAGTGACTGTACGGCTCAACAAGAGCCAAAACAAAGGTATACACACTGCTTGTGTGTTATATTATATTTATATACTATTATTGTGTTTATTAATATTTTGAAATTGCTTTTATTTGATCGTTATTATATATTAATTGATGAACTTTACAACATTGACACACTTTTTGAAATGAATTGAAACAGTATTGAACTGAATTGAGCTGAATAGTGACACTATTGTCTTCTGCTTATCAGCTGAAATAGAATTTGTTTCATAACCGATTCATATTGAGTTCATATCACATTATTTTAAATGTATTAAACATAAACTATAGGATATAATCATAAACACGCTGGTTTTTAGCACAAATAGCTTTTTTATTCACTTTGTTGTTCCTCTAGTTATTTAGCTTTAGAGTTCAACAGTAAAAAACTCCATTCATTTTCTCCATAATCTCCTTAATTTTAACCATAACTTATAAACCTTTAAATACAGCCTTACTGTGAGTTACAAGGTTGTTAATCCATGGTATTTGCCGTCAGTTCGCATTATTTCAACTTAGTCTGTTTAACAGTGGAATTCCTGGTGAAAAACTACATTACCCATGATGCAGTACAGAAAATTCCACCAATCAGAGAGTCGAAACAACCAAAGAGCTCTTTACTCACTCCCATGAAGTGTGTTAGATCTCCCTACATTCTCAAAACACTGACATATTTGAATATATGCATGTTTTAAATATATTTTTTACTTAAAATGTGGAAAAATACTTCCGCTGAAAAAGTGGGCGGCCACTAATGTACTTTATAGCGGCTAATGAATCTGAAGTCTCGCACATTCACAGAAATAGCTTACTTCTGCTTCGAAAAAAAAATAAGGTGCATACTAGAGCTAAAATAGTTTTGATATCTGTGTGTGTGTGTGTGTGTGTGTGTGTGTTTCAGAGGGGCGAGTGTATAAAGGTGTAGTTGTGGCTCCTCATGTCCCGAGGACTGAAGGTGGGCTGTACTGGGGATACAGCGTCCGACTGGCTCCCTGTCTCAGTGAGTTCTTCACATTTATTCATCTATTTCATTCTTAATTCTCCAGCAGCGGGTAAAGCTAAAGTGTGTTTGTGTTTGTGTAGGCGCTGTGTTCACGGAGTGTCCGCATAAAGACGGATATGATCTGACCATTGGCACATCAGAGAAAGGAAACAACGCAGATCACGTCACTCTATCTCCATTCAAGTGAGTTTTGCATGGGTTTCTGCCTGAGTCTTATTTTATGGATGATGAATGTATCTAAAACTGTCACTGGGACGTTTGCTATTACATATTTTTAACTTATTCTAAACCTAAAGTAATATTGACAAACTATATCATTTGAAAGCTTTCAGACTCCAGTTTTCATATTTGGTGACTGTTTTCCGATAGACATGATATAGCAAAAGTTAACTTGTGTTTCTATGTGCATCAGAGTCACAAGTCGAGACTTTTATTTTGAAATATACAATCATGAAAGATCGGTAGAGACCTCGGTTAGGTTTTATGGAGCCCTGCATATGACGGTGGGAGGAAGAAATATATATGGGGCCACGAATTAAGAATTAATTTCCCTTGTTTTATTAATTCATTAATTAATTGTGGCCTAGAGTTAGTTTAAACTAGGGAATAAATGAGTAAATGACGGCCACAATTTAATAAAACTAGGGAATAAATTCTTAATTTGTGGCTATGATATTTATTTTTTTGTCTGCGTGTCATGTGCAGGGCTCTGTACGTTTTCATGCTAAGTGTTCAAAAGATAACATTCAGGTTTAAAATATGAAGAAATATGATCGATTTTCCGTTTGTGATGCATCATGTCTTGCGCATGACGTGTAATGCAAATCCAGGTTCTTTTTTGCATCGCCTTTTATGTGTTTGTTAAAGGTTGGATTCAAATCAAATACTGCCCATACTACTTCTGAATACGATGTCTACTTCTTAAACAGTGTGAATTATATATAATTATATATATATATATTTCACTACAATCATGCATCTTTATATGGATCATCACTGGATCTTGGAGGACTAGTGGAAAAGTTTGGTACTACGGCCAAATAAAATCTTACTAAAAGCTCATATTTTGAGATATCAGCCTCAAGTTTGGAACACAGCTTGTTTAGATTTATGGCTTTTAGCATAAAACATATTTAGTAAAATGTATAACTTTTTTCACTTCAATAATCTGCCATGTGTCTGCTTTCAAAAGATACTAAACTTCGGCCTCTGTTCCATCTCTAATTACGGAAATTTAAGTTGTAAATGTGGTTTTCATGTTAAAAAAGTTGGACTGACAGTTAACAGGTTTTAAATATGCTGTGTTTTAATTTGCTGAGAAATGAAACTCAACTTTGTTCTCTGTCAGGCACATGCTGGTGGTGTTCGGTGGTCTTCAGGGGTTGGAGGCAAGCGTTGATACCGATGAGAATCTGAGCGTCACTGAACCCAGCGTGCTCTTTGACCTTTACCTCAACACCTGTCCTGGGCAGGGCAGTCGCACCATCCGCACCGAGGTGACAGAGAAAACGCATATTTCATTTAACCTTTAAAGGGGTGGTATAATGCCCTTTTCACATGATGTAAAATAAGTCTCAGATGTCCTCAGAGTGTGTATGTGAAGTTTTAGCTCAAAATACCCCACAGATATTTTTATATAGCATGTTAAAATTGTCACTTTTTGAGGGTGAGCAAAAACGCACCGTTTTTGTGTCTGTTCCTTTAAATGCAAATGAGCTGCTGCTCCCGGCACAGGGGGCGGAGCTTCAACAGATTGTGTCCTGGAAACTTCAAAAACTTTTAGCCTTTTATGTTCAAACCGGAGTCAGACAAAAATAGAGAGACTCAAGAAGAAGTGACAACATGTAGACAACATTTCTGAATGGTTAGTTGATGGATTTATGTAGCTGATGTGTAGTTATCTTCTAGTCATTGATTAGCATATTCAGTCATGATAATCTATAAATCGTGTTCCGGGGGCGGGGTTTATGTAAATTTTAGGGTTGGTGATGTCACTAACCCAGGAGGAATGTCGTGTAGTTTCTACCAGCCGTTTGTTGTAGTCCTTAAAAAGCGATTTCTTTAAAAGCAAATATCTCCCTTTGCTTTGAACTTTGAGCGTTGTAACTTTGCAGATGTTGTTTATGATCAAACAGCAACATTACACACTAACTAAAGTTAGAAAAGTGAAATCATAATCAGCCACCCCTTTAATATAATACTAATGTACCAACTGACAGGGTTTCATGTATAGTTTACTGCATTAGATGAGAGATTTTTTCCTTAAAGAAAAAATGACATGTACTGTACCTGATATATATCCAAATGAATCGAGACATTTGTGTCAATACCCAGCCGAAAGAAACGTTCATGTTTTCTTTCTCGTTCAACTGCTGCAGTTCATGAAATGTTTTTGTCTTTCATGCAGGAGGCCCTATTGATCAGTTTATCAGGACTCAGGGAGAAAATCGCAGCTGTATTTCCGGACCTGTCCAAAGGATGACCACAGGAAGTACATGTGAAGGACTATAGGAAGTACGAGTTGACCAAGTGTGCACTCAAATCTGTCAAAACTCTTTGAACTTATGAATTTAAAGTGTATACAACTTTTGCGATCTTTATCGATGTACATTTTGTGAATCGTTTTGTATCGACTCTTTATTAGTTTGTATCCGTGAACTGTCATGAATATTGTTAGAATCATAAACAAACATGAAATCATGACGCTCAAGAATCCGTTTCAAAGGTATACATTTATTTTTTTAAGACAGGCATGTAAAGAACATTCATAATGAGTGAAGAGCAAAACAATCAGCTCATACTGTCATAATACTGCAACCATGAGTAATAATCATCATTCTCATAATAATAGTACATACTGATTTCAGTCTGAAACCCTGTGCAAATCAATCAAAAATCTCAATACATTACCCACAATCCCTCTGCTCTTGTGCTTGTGCAGACGGTTGATTCAAAGCTATGAGTTCTTCTCATGCTTGTTGATTTTTTTTTTTTTTTACACTTGATTATTTTAGGTGACGTTGAAGATGCAAGATCAACTTTATGATCTCATGAACCCGAGCTATTTGGTTATTTATCAGCGGATCAGCTGTTACTTATGGGTCTCGTACAAATCGAAGGCAAGACATTCAAAGCAGCACATTAGTTACCCCAGCTACCACTACCTGTTACCAACGACAACTTGAGTTCTCCAATGAAAGCACAGTGCCAGAAAAGGCGTCGTCCAATAAGAGCAGAGCATTTACAACAGTCATGAAAGTTTTGAAATAAAGCGATTCAGTCATAGCGTGATATTTAAATGTGTGTTTGTACACTAACAGCTGTAGCCGGAAAAACTCAAGATTGTACAACTGATCAATAACATCAGAACTACTGGGTAAAAAGGTCATAATAAACCGAAAGGCCTTTACACACCGCTGACACGCGACAGTATTGTTGGTGTTGATGAATATACTACATCTTTTGGTTACACTTTATTTTAAGGTGTCATCTTTACAGTGTACTTATATATTTAAGTACTGAGTAATATTAATTAACTACATGTACTTACTATAGGGTTAGTGTTTGGTTGAGGGTTAGTTGCATGTAATTATGCATAATTTACTGTTATTACTATGGTAAGTACATGTAACATTTGTAACAAGGACACTGTAAAATAAAGTGTTACCCATCTTTTTCTTTTCGGTCGAACTTCACAAAGATATGTCCAGGTCATATTTCACCCACAATCAAAAGAAAAAAATTAATTTATTTAATTTTTAGTGATTTTAGTACTTCAACTTATTTTATTTTAGTTACTTTCCAAGGTAACTTTTAACTTAACTTAACTTTTTTATTTTTATTAAATTTTTTAAAACACACAATTATGACTACATCATGTACACATACTGTACAATTAAAATCAATTTCCACATTTTGTAATGAGAACTGGGTCAATGGTCATAATGCAAAACATATGAATGCTCCTAGATACTGTAGGCCTGGGTTTCATAGATTTTCTTGTTTTCTTTGATTTTGTGGCAAAAAATGACGCTGACATGTTCTTGCAGTGGCTGTTTTAATGAAGCTCGACTCTGATTGACATTTGGTCAGGTTTCATATGACTTGAGGCCCGTTCACACCGAGTACGATAACTATAGCGATAACCATAAAGATATAGTTCTGTAAATCATTCTAAGTGTAAAAGAGTCCACACCACAACTAACGATAACGGCACAGAGAAACGATATCGTTTGAATCACATTCGGAACAATTTTGTCCAGCTGATGAACGATAAAAACTTTGACAGCCAATCAGAATCCATCCTGCTTTAAAGAGCTTGAGCATTTAAAGCGACAGACGACAAAACCGAAGCGATGTAAACAGAACGAAATCATCCGCTGATGTGGACGCTAATATAGTTATCGTTAGAGTTAGCGTTCTCAGAAATAAAGGGATAAATAACTTTCATTCCAATAGCTTCCCAAAAAAATACACAAAATGTGCTGTTTATCTTAAAATGATGCGCTTTAAAACGACCCTTAACCTGGTTGTTTAAAAAGTGTGTGTTTTTTTCTATAGTTTATTGTTATATTGTTTTGTTTAGGGCATTTTAAAGCCATATAAACTTGTAAAAATATTTTTTGTCTGTTTTGGAATAATTTACATAGTTCTTATTTACAAAATAAAACAATCTTGTAAAGTTGTTTCAATTCTCATTCCTATTCTCTGACATTTTCTACATGACTAACATTCAGATGTGTTGATTGTACCACGAGATGTGATTGAATCTTCCATTTGGCAACTGACACAAAGGATTTGCTCCTTCTCGTCCCAAAAGGCCTCCATTCTCTGAGAAATGATTGATTATGGGTGAAAAACTGTATAAGAGAAGGCGTAGGAGAACTTTACGGCAGTAATTATGTAGATGTTTTTGAAAACCTCATGCTCAAGACAATAAACGTTCCATCAAAGATTGTCCGCCCTTTGCTTGTTCCTGGATCCCTGAATGGCCTCCATTTTGGCTCAGTCACTAATCCAGATCGAAGAGAAACCAGCAGCCAGTTGCTGAGCAGGCAATGCATTTGGAATGGCAGCCATTTTGGATCAGTTACAAAAGCCGCCATGTTGGATCCAACTCACCAGGCTGGATCCGTTGGATTGTTAAGTTGCTCACCACGTTGGATGGGCGTAGCTAATGTTGTACTGCTTGGCCCAGCGCGCAAACACCTGTTTCTCAGTGATGAAGCGATGGTGTGATCCACGGCGCCCCCTCTCGTTCTGCAGGTACGTTACACACTCGTCTGGACCTCTGGGTTTGTAATAGTGATAGGGCATTCGTTTGGGCTGAGGGCGTCTCCTACAGGGAAGACAGTTCAGGAAAATGTATCTAATTGATTTATATATACTTAGATCATTATTTTTGCCTTTATAGAAAGCAACGGTGCCCGCCCACTTTTTCATAAGCCAATCAGCTACGAGGTGAATCACAACATTACAAACGTTGATTTGAAGAAGAAAAAAAGAGGTGAAAAACGGACAAAAAGACAAAGGTACAAGACTGTGAACTTAATGGCTTTAGTGAGGGAAAGCATTGCAAAAAGCATAATCAAAAACGATGGAGAAGTATAAAACTACTTATGTAAAAGTTTTGATTATATACATAAAAGTTTGCCAAAATATGCATATGTATATTAAAATATTTAAGTATTTTGAGAGCATAGGAAGACCGAATTGATTAAGTCATCCGCAGTGCTTCATGGGAGTGGGAGGAGCTAAAGAGATATTCTGGTGCGCTTTGCTTGTTTTGACTCGGATTGGTGGAATTGTCTGTACAGCATCATGGGTAATATAGTTTATCACCATAGATTCTACTCTTAAATACGATTATTTTAAAAAACAAGTTAGCTTACAGTAGGGCTGTCTATATAAAGAAGGTTTATAAGTTATCGTTAAAAATCAATTTCCTTATGGAGAAAATTAATGGAGGTTTTTACTTCCAACTGTTGCGCTCTATTGAGATCTGACAGGAAGTGAAGTGGGAGAGGGGGGGAGAGGGGGAAGGATCAAGAAAGGTCCTGAGCCGGGACTCGAACTCGGGTCACCTGAAGTGCAACTGCGCTACAACCGCCCATGAGGCCATCGGCTCCGACTTAGATATACGAAGAAGTATTTACGAAGTTTAAAAATGTAAAAAACGAAGTATTTTTCACAATGATACGGTGAAATTTACTGAAAATTACTGTTTCCCAATTCAACACCGGAGTGAAACTTTGATCTTACCCACAATGGTTTGGCGGCACCATCCCATAAACCTTTATGTTGTCACACATCTCTATGGCAATCACCATGGTAAACCAGCCAGTGCTTAACCAGGACTGAGACTTTTTTCTGTGGAAACAGGAAACAATAACAAACACTGAAAAATACAGCAATCAAAACAATACTCAACCAATGCAACACAGAACAAATCAGGTCTAACCAACATGTGGAATCAAAGTCCTTCCCTATTAATGGTGTGAAATGAATATTGTGATAAATTTCGACATTAAAGTATATAGAAAAATAAATAATATTTTTGGCCATATTGCTCAGCCCTAGAATAAAATGTTACGATTGTAACAGTTACATTAAAACAATCAAATAAAACACTGAAAAAATAAATGAATGAAGATGTTAAGAGGTGTTTACCTGTCTCTGCCCGTCTCTTTCTGAAAGAGCGCGTCAAACTTCTGCATTTTGCCTGGCGAGATGACGAAGAACGACAGGTTCCTGTAGGTCATGCTGACTCTCTGGATCAGCCGGAACAGAGTTCCCTTTGCGTCGCGTCCGATCTTTGTCGACGGGCCCCAGAATATGATGGCAGGGCTGTCTGAGCGATTGAGGAACTCCACAGGTTTGCGGACGACCCTGAACACGCTGGAATGAGCCACGACGCGCACACTGGTCCGGTTCCCCACGTCTGATGCGTACCCGGAGGTGGGAGCGTCGTTCATGCGGATCACACACTCCGTGCGGTCGATCTCGTCTCCGGCGTGAGTCCCCAACACGTGACTTGAGCTGGTCACTAATGCACAGTGATGGCAGCGCAGGATCATGCTCTGAAACAGCAGTTCAACACACTGAGCAACTTAGATTTTCTCACATATGCCATTTTTTGGATATTTTCATAGCAAATACAGTATATTTATATTTTCCGAAATATATATATATATAAAAAAATACATTTTGCATTCACCCAAAATGTATTTTAAAATGGGAGAATATATAAAAATGCAACAAAAATTCCATACAGAAAAACTATATATTTCAAAATATCTAAAAATGCTAAAATAGATGTTAAAATATATTTATAAAAAATTGTTTAAATTACTTTACTTGCTTATATTTACTCATATATTTTTGGCAATTTTTTTTGCATTCACCCAAAATGTTGTTTTAGATTAGAAAATATACAAAAATGCTAATATAGATGTTAAAATATATTTATGTAAAATAATTTTACTTATTTACTCATATAAATATATTCTGGCCATTCAAACCATTTTCATTTGTATTTTAAGATTAGAAAATATAAAAAATGTTTATATAGATAGAAATATATTTTTAGAAAAATGTTTAAATAATTTTACTTATATTTCCTCATATATTTTTGGCCATTTTTATACATTTTCATTTCATAGTGTCCAATATATATATATATATATATATATATACAGTATTATTAAAAATACACGACTCACCCAAAATGCTACAAAAATCATCAAAAATCCAACAAACGATATATATTTCTAAATATACAAAAAAATAATCTAGATGTTAAAATATATTTACATAAAATGTTTCAATAATTTTACTTATATTTACTCATATAAATATATTCTGCCAATTTCTTTAAATATATTTTCAATGTAAATATATTTATTTTGTCCAAAATATTAGAAAAATAACATTTGCATTTGTATTTTAAGATTAGAAAATATTAAAATAAAAAATGCTAATATATATATATACTGTTGAAATAATTTTACTTATATTTCCTCGTATATTTTTGGCCATTTTTAAAATATATTTTCAATGTAAATATATTTATATTGTCCAAATATAAAAAAATAAAATAAAAAAATACACCCAACATCTATTTTAAGGTTAGAAATGTATTGTATTTCTAAATATTTTCTAAATTTTTTAAGTTTAAGGTTTTTAAAGGTTTTATGATTCCGGAAAAACACATATAATGTTTAGCCATATAAACAGGAATTTCATTACTTGTACGAGTTGATCACCTTGTTGCCGTGAACAGGAAGGTATCCCTCCTTCCCAGCCCATTTCTTGAGGTTGGTGTTTTTGACCGCGTGGTGAATCTCGCTGACTTTAAAGGAGCTGTTAAGATCAGCTGAGCTGTTTGAGCTGTAGAGGATGAGGAGGGTCGTGATGAGGAAGACCGTCCCGTAAATCACCATCCGCTGCCCCTGCTGCCATTGCTGAGGAAACACAAACTCTACGTTATCAGAGAATTATCCGTACATGCATGTAATGTTCCTGGAACTGCAACTATAGCAGTAGGAGTTTCATAATGATTACTGATTACTGAAATATATATATATATTACCATTTAAAAGTTTGGAATAATGAAAAAAATACATATGTTTTTGAAAGAGGTCTCACCAAGGCAACATTTATTTGATCATAAATACAGTAAAAACATTATAAATATTAATGTTAAATATTATTACAGTATAAAAGAACAGTTTTTATTTTATTTTATTTATATTTTAAAATGTAAATTATTCCTTTTCAGAAACATTATTCCAAACTTTTGCCTGGTAATGTATATTATTTAAAATAATTGTAAAATATCTATATTTTATATGTATTTTCTACTCACTTTATCTACAATCCGCAGTGTCATTCTCCTTCTTCCCGTCTATCAGGTTTTAGTTCTCATGCCTAGAGAAAGAGAAACGCCAAACGCGATCAGTTTTCTGCATGTTACACCTGTGTCTGTGTGTAAACAATAAACCAATTCCCCTTAACACAAACCACATGGCGTGATATTGACACAAGCCATGATGATATATGGAAATATGATCCAAATGCAAATAAAGAAACAGCTTGTCCAGAGAATCACAATATTAAAACAATGTATTCTTTAATCTGACAGGAGACACACACCCATTAAATGATATAGGAACCTGACACCTTTAAAACTGACCTGTTCATTTAAGTATGGATAAGATTATAATGGTGAAACAAGTAAAAATCCAATGTTTTGCTCTGAACAGCATTATGCAACAAATATTTGCAAACCTGTCATACCTCCACCAGGGCCTCTGTAATAGCCATTCACCACATATAAGTACCGAATTACAATATTTAAATCAAAATGATATTCATGCATGCACTGATGAAACACACATCATAATAAAACAGTGTCCGCCGGTGATGCTGGAGCGCGCGAGCCCATTTGATCATCAGGATAACGCGCATTATCTGCAGAATAACCCGATTCACGGCTCGTCTCACCTGTGACACTCAACGGTGGAGGCTGAACGCGATTCTTACCGACGCGTCGCGGTTTTATTCTGGATGTTGTTGTATCCGCGCAGCATCATCATCATCATCATCAGCTCTTCTGCTGGTTCATTATAATCTCCGCCGAGGGAGCATCATGTGCGCATGCGCCGCACACCGCGTTTAGACTCCTGAAGACGCGACGCGAACGCGCATGACGCCAGCACCAAATCGACCAATCAAAACGCTCCCACACGCTCGCTGCCTCGCTCTTTGTTGAATGATTTATGAAGCATGACCTCTCACCCCGTTTTCCCATATTTTGTGAAAAATATCATTCAGTTTATATTAGAATTGATATATTATAAATATAACATATTTTTATGTTAAGAATTAAGATGTAAAATAACAGGCTATACTATTAATTTATTGAAAATTGAAAAAATAAATAATAAATAAATAAGGCAATACAAACCACATTCACATTAGATCACGATTCTTGGTTTAATAAATGCAAATGTAAATGTCAGATATATATCAAGACCTCACAGAATGACTTCAGCTGAATCACATATAAATGGCTGGAAACACTGTGTGTAAGAATCTCTTGAATTTAAAAACACTTTATTATTATTTTTAAACAAAGTCATATTAGATGTTCACTGGAAGCACATAACTCATATTAGGCTATGCATTCAACACAGAGTAATATAAAAAAGATGACACAACATTATATCACCGTGTTATATATTAATTTACAAACCGTAGAGTTACATTCCCTCTGGTTAATACAGGTAATAGATAAACACTGATAAGACAGTCTTCAGAGAACACATGCATGCAATATTAGAATATTGAAGATAGTACCATGTGGATCCGTAGTGACATTTTGCACCTTTCAACTTGGACTAAATACAAAAATAAACTTATCATAAAAGCATGGTAACATTTTCTTTCAGCTTTACTGAAAATTCTCAAGTAAAAATAGAGATGAAAACTCTCGGGTACGGTTGAGATTGTGGCAAATTGTGATACTGGTATATTGAGTTAAACTCAAACGACCTGTGTATGTCAGTCTTGGCCAGGACGCTCTTGTAAAAGAGATTCTTAATATCAATGTGCTTCTTTTCCTGGTAAAATAAAGGTTATAATAATAATAATAATAATAAATGATAAAATAGTGGAAATTATTTGCAGACAGTAATTATGCACACAGATATGAACATAACTGTACATAACAGATGATGTTCAGGACAAAATCTATATTTTAATGGTTGAACAAGCACATTCTCTAAAATATACTCCACACACACACACACACACACACACACACACACACACACACACACACACACACACACACACACACACACACACACACACAATAATAATAATAATAGTGCAATGAAAGCAAGAGTTAGGTTGAAAGCTGAGGAAAATAAATATGTAAATACCACACAAAATTTTTTGATTTTCTTTCAAAGAAGAAAGCCAAAATATGAAATGTCATGGACCAATATTTTGTGAAAGGGGGTCAAAATGACAATTTTCACCTGAGATTTGGAGCCAAATTACAGGGGTCTAAAAATGACTTTAGAACGATGGCAGCATTATTATTTTAATTTCACACAGAGATTGGCAGGTCTATTAGTAAAATCTGTTGACTTTAGCAATCTTTGTTTCATTATATGCCAACGATGACTGTTCAAAAATGGGAAAAAGCACTTCTTGAGATTTTCCCCTGAGGTTTGCATGCCTGTAACTCAAGAAGTATTAAAGATGACTTAATATCTTTTTAGATTCTGGTTCTTCGGTATCCTCATTTTTAATGACCAATATGGTTCATGTCCATGAGATATTGAGATCTCAATACAGCTCTATTGTTAAATTATACCAATTTTCAGGGGTCAAAAACCAAACGTGGGTCACTTTGCATACAGCTGATACTTTTTTCTTTTAAAGAGGAATGTCTAGAACAGATTATTTTTGAAAATAGAAATGTGTCTTGTTTTCCTTCATCGAAACAATGAGACATATGGGACATAGTCCCATAAATAATCTTTTTCCAAAGTTTGCATGCCTGTAACTCAAAAAGTATTAAAGATCCTCAATATTCTTTTAGATTTTCAACTTATTCTTGGAGCCATATTGAGATCCCAAAATCTTAATATATTATAGGAATTAAACCATATAGGGATTTCAAAATTAAAGATACCAAAAGAAACGTTAGTCAAGAACCAGAATCTAAAAGGATATTAAGACATCTTTAATACTTCTTGAGTTATAGGTATGCAAAGTTTGGATTTTTTTTTTGAAAACTGCCTTTTAACCCATTTTTGAACAGTCACCGTTGGCATATAATGCAACAAAGATTGCTAAAGTCAGCAGATTTTACTAATAGACCAACCAATCTCTGTGTAAAACTAAAATAATGATGCCGAAGTCCTTCTAAAATCATTTTTACCCCCTTGTAATTTGGCTCCAAATCTCATTTTGACCCCGCTCTACTCGGTTGATTTGACAAAGAATGAACGGACCTTTTGTTGATGAGATGAAAATGTGTGCTAAGAAATATAAGTAAATCACAGTGTTGATAATAAAAACATTTGTGCCAGTGTTGTGCAAGACTCTTACTAATAAATGGACGGATTTATAAATGACTGTCATAAAGGATTTAGTCATCTCTGACCACTGCTAACTGAGCTTCAGTTTACAGCAGATCAGTGCATGGATTCAGACACGATTCTGCAAATATGATCATCGCTATGAATAAACAGTCCATTTCTCTCGTTTCACCAGAGAGAGAAAGACATTTCGATTATTTATGTTTGATAGAAAAAGAAATTTCATTTGACTGTCATCATGAATCTCCCTAATCCTGAATTCAGATCCTCTCACACTGATGAGTTCAGTCAGTTCAGGTTACCAGAGATCAGACTAACAGAAAAGAAAAAAAAACGGACACTCTCAATATGATTTTAAAAAGGCAAAAGAATATTAAGAAAATTAAAAAAATAAAATCGTACCATATAAAACAAAGGCACGATTTAAAAGCCAAACTGATTCACACACTGAAGGCACCACAGTGGTTTCTGATACGAGCACTGGGAGGAGAAACGATTGCTGACGACCATCCTACATCTTTACACAAAGCCGGACTGGGTTGAAACCATATGTAACCACATGTTACCAGGGTGGGTAAACGAAGCGCAGTTTCCCCTGAGACGCCCAGCGGCTGTAAATGTGTTTCTCGGTGATGAAGCGATGGCCGCCCCTCTTGGCGTGTTCATGAGAGCGGTACATGCGGCACTCGTCCACACGGGACGGCTCGTAGTAGTGGTACGGCACGAACGAGTGGTTGGCGAGGCTATAATCAAGCCAAAGCAGAGAAGTTAGTGGACTGCATTATGATGAGAAATATCATTTTTAAAAAGAGAAAGCAGGAAAGCTTAGAAATGTTGCTGACATGGTCCTATTCAAGCCCACAGGATGTCAATCAGTAATATTGTGAAATATTATTACAATTTAAAATAACTGTTTTCTATGTGAATATTTATTCCAGTGATCAAAGCTGAATTTGAAGTATCATTACTCCAGTCTTCAGTGTCACACATGGTCCTTATTAATATGACTCATTATGTGAATTTAAATATTATTGTTTATTATAATAATTTATTCATTTTAAATAACTGTGCCTATTTATGTACAATAGGTATATAAATATACAAAAATTGATAAATTAAGATTCACTTCAAAATATGAATCTGTCACATACTATATTGGACTATAAAAACATAGATAAATACATACGTGATTGTAAATTCTACACTAGATTAATTCAGTAAATTGTTTTCTGTAAGTTGTTTGTGACAAAACATACATAATGAATTATGTTAATCTGATCATTAATTTCTTAATTTTAATTTTTTTTGCCTTTATACTGTATATATATATATATAATACACTTCATAATTTAATTTAGATTCACTATAAATCTATTGATTATGTAATATACTGAGCTTTAAATACACACGTGTAAAAACTGTAAACAAGTCCAGTTAATCCTTTAAACTGGTTTCTGTACTAGAATGAAATTACTTTTAACACTTTATTTTAAAGTGACATAGTTACTACATGTATACTATAGTAATAACAGTAAATCATGTATAATTACCAGTAACTAACCCTAAACCAAACCCTAACCATAACTTTATAGTAAGTACATGTAGTTGATTATTATTTGAGTAAGTACAATGTAACTACGTCACCTTAAAATAAAGGTTCACACTTTATTTTAAGGTGTCATTGTAACAGTGTAATTACAGTACTGTGCAAAAGTCTTAGACATGTTAATATCCCCCCCCCCCCCCCCCCTCAAAAAATGTTTTTAAGTCAGTTATTTATGTCTTTTGCTGTAGTGTGTCAGTAGGAAATATCAGTTTACATTTCCAAACATTCTTTTTGCCATTAATTGTAATAATCCAGTGAGATTTGTGTATGCACAAGGAGTCTGACAACAGCCGGTATGACCTGATCTCACCATCATCGAGTCCGTCTGTGAAGAAACAGAAGAAACTGAGACAGACTAAATCCAGAAGAACTGCGGGAACGTCTCCGAGATGCTTGAAGAAACCTTCCTGCAAAGCTACAGTACTGTGAAGAGTACTGGCACTTGTGTTAAAATGCTGTAAAGTGAGAAGAATGCTTTCAAAAATAAAATCACAAATTGAATTTATTTATTTATATATATTTAACTTCTATTAACTAATTCAAATCAATATGTGGTGTAACGACCCTTTGCGTTTAAAACGGCTTTTGTCCAGGTACACTTGCGCATAGTTTTTCCGGTAGCTTTGCAGGAAGGTTTCTTCAAGCGTCTCGGAGACGTTCCCGCAGTTCTTCTGGATTTAGTCTGTCTCAGTTTCTTCTGTTTCTTCACAGACGGACTCGATGATGGTGAGATCAGATCATATCGGCTGCTGTCAGACTCCTTGTGCATACACAAATCTCACTGGATTATTACAATTAATGGCAAAAAGAATGTTTGGAAATGTAAACTGATATTTCCTACTGACACACTACAGCAAAAGATAGAAATAACTGACTTAAAACCATTTTTTTGGGGGGGGGGGTTAACATGTCTAAGACTTCTGCACAGTTCTTTTTTAAGTACTGAGTTATATCAAGCAACTACATGTACTTACTATAGGGTTAGGGTAGGATTAGGGTTTGGTTGAGGGTTAGTTGCATGTAATTATGCATCATTTACTGTTATTACTATGGTACGTACATGTAACATATGTAACAAGGACACTGTAAAATAAAGTGTTACTCAAACAACTGAACTCACCTGCAGTAAGAGCCGTCAATCATTCCGTAAACCAGAACACTGTCACACACCTCGAGAGCCAAAATCATGGTAAAAAACCCTGTACTGAGAAACGCCCCCGATTTCATCCTGCAGGGACAAAGAGATCACATCATTTAATAATAGGATAATCCAGTTGCTTTTTCACATGATATAATCGGGGGGGGAAACTGACCTGTTTTTGCCCGTTTCGTTTTGAAACACGCCGTCACAGTCCTGAACCTTTTCTCTGGTGACGGTGTAGATGTGTGTGTGTGGATGCTTCTTGGCCAGCATCACTAACGCATTGAAGATTTTCCCCTTTCCATCCTGCCTCATGTTCTTCTCCGGGCCCCAAACGACGTATCTAGTGTCCGCCTCTCGCCCAAAGAAATATCCCTGCTGGCGTAGCAGGTGTGGCACGCTGGTGTGGGAGACGACACGCAGGCTGGTCCTGTTCCCCACATCGGCCTCGTAGCCCACGGTGGGCGCTGCGTTCATCCGGATAACACAGTCCTGCTGGTCGACCTCTTGACCCCGTCCACTGCCCAGCATCTGCCCAGAACTGGACACCACGGCACAGCGGCCGCAGCGGAAGTCCAGCAACTGAAGGCGGATAACAAATACATTATATGAACAAAAGCATGTGTACAGTTTTTAACTGAATTGTGTAAAGGTGGAACGCAACTTACATACGAAGGTGAGCGAGTGTTGGGATGAACCCTCACGTAACCACGCAGGCCTGTTTTCTTGGCAAGCCCAGTCCTCATCACATGATTGTACCATAGCAGCAGACACACCGAGAGGATGAGGAGGCAGATCCAATGAAACCTCTGAGGTGAGAGAGAGAGAGAGAGAGACACGTGAGCTTCATTCAGACAGAGTCAATAATAAACTATTTTCTGACACATTTCCCAGTCATACTATGGGATATGAAAGCAATACCACGGATTTCATTTCCTATTGAGGCTGAAGCTCCAACCCAGGTGCTCAACTGGGGAGGAAACAGTCATTTTCCTGAGAAAACATGGAAGAAAAATTACTCTAATTCAATTCAGTGACAGTATGCTCAGTACTGTAATACCTTGATGCGATCAATAACCTTTTATTAATATCTACTGTGAAAAAATCTGCTGACATCATGATAAACATCACAGCCGAACGGCAAATAAATAAAGACAACAATAATCACATGCAGCCCCTTATATAATGGTTTTATGTGCCTTAAATGTAATCGGTAATCAATATATGGAGAGCTTGAAAACAATAAATAACCACATAATTAGCTATAAGATTAGCCTTCTCACATTTTTTCCTTGGCACGCTGATATTTACGTTCCCACAGGGAAACGCTGCTGTAACTTTAGTTCCGCTTGTGAGTGTGATGATACTGTAGCTATGTGCTGCAGGCATAATAATAATAATAATAATAAATATAGCGTAAATGACTTATTTGAAAAAAAAAAAAACATAACGAAACATAACGTCCAATGACATGGTAAATATCTCAAATGTCAGAATAAAAAAAAATATCACCGTTTTCACTTTATCATCATCACATTCCACTTTTCATGGTAACTGATAAAATACTGTATTAGTACGAGAATTGGTACTACTGTAAGTAAGATTAATAAAATATCGTTTTGTCATTTTGTGTCATTTCCACTTAATGACTGTGGACCAAGTACTACATATTTTATCTTACAATGTACATTAAACGTAATCGTAATATTTTTTATATTATCAATAAAGTATTATTATTATTATTATTATTATTATTATTATTATTATTATTATGTGCTCGGTACGGTACAGCCAGATGTCGGTTTAATAGAAAAAAAGCTGGAGAGCAAAAGTCGCGTCGCGACTGTTGATGTCATTGGATAATCAACGCTCTGCGTCCTTGCCTCCTCTTTCCCGATTGGTTACCACTGAACCATCTAATGCCGTTATACGTTTTTTCCGCTGTCGCTCAAATCTCTGCCCCGCCCACCAGGAAATCACAGGTTAGTGTGTGCAATGCGGAATGAAAATGTCCTTCCAAACCAGGAGAAAGTGAGTGTGGGCTGCTTTTCAGTATTTCACTTTTAATACTGCAATTAAATCTGCTATTATGTGTCTGATCTTGTCTCTGCTTGAAGCATGCATTACTGTTTATATGACTGGGGCACTGTCCTAAAAGAGCCTATAGTGTATGAGTGTTGAGCTAAGCTAATGTGCTGCTGGTGTCTAAGGACATGGACACAAAGAGGGGCAGTTTATTTATGAATCAGTATAAATACAGTAAGAATGATCAAATCAGCAAATAATAATGGAATAAATTACCTTAAAATAAACTGTTTTTTGCCTGTCTATGTGATTTTGTAGTTGCCAGTGGCTCCTGATATTGATATATGATGTAGTTGCAGGGTTGTTTGTTGATTTCTCATCATATACCTTTATATTTCTGAGAAAACTGATTCATCAAGAGAACCACTTTTATTCTGTAGCTGCAGAACTGTTACGATTCATGTCTTGAACTGTCACACATGGCAGACGAAGGGGCGTGTGATTTGCTTAGACATGCTGCATAAATGTGTCTGTAGTTAATGTCTTTCTGAATCTGTTCTTTATTTTAACATCTATCTATCTATCTATCTATCTATCTATCTATCTATCTATCTATCTATCTAATTGTCTGTCTGTCAGTCAATGTATTTATCTGTCTGTCCCCCATTTTATAGTAATGAAAATGATTATTCATATATTTTTTAAATAATGCAGACATCTTTAATTTAGAAATAGGCTTCATTTTCTTAATGCAAAATATAATTTCTTCCTTCTTTGCGTATATGACCCGGGCATGTTCCTGACAATTTTTGTGAGATCCACCCCATTATATAGAGACAGATTATTATATTAGATATTTATAGGTCTTTTATTGTAGCGTGAGAATGCCATAATATGAGGTGTCTATCTAACTTATCTAACATTGTGCCAGTATTGACACATGTTTTGTATATGCCGTGTTTCAGTCCGTTTATATAAGCAAAGCTTCTAATCTAAACCACTATAATGATCTGATGTGTTTTGGTCTCCAAGGCAATGAAAATGCGAAACGCTGCAACACTGCGCCGTGTGATTCCAAGCTCTGTTTGTGGATGAGTCCCGCTGATCTCCAGTCAGTGTCACGCGCAGCCTAGAGGCCAGAACCGAGTTCCTGCTGGGAGCGAGTCGATGTGAACTGAGATGTCATTCAGAAGTGCAGAGGGCATGTCCATCATGCAGGCCTTGGCTATGACCGTGGCTGAGATCCCTGTGTTCCTGTATTCCACCTTTGGACAGGTACACAGCAGAACACGCCTCTGCTTATCTGATCATACTCGATACACACACTACTGCTCTATATACACGCTGATGCCACAGTGGTCTTCCACTTTATATTGTCTGCTAACAAATAAATGTATCACTCACAGTGTCTAAGGGTGTTTGCGAAGGCAAACTTAACTGTTACTACCACCCAAGCATTGTTGCTATCTTCTTCTAAAAAATGTAAATATCTATTTTTTTAGCCTGGAAATCCAGACCTAAATCTGAAAGATTAATGGTCTGGCATCGACTAATGAAACTCGGCCAGCTCGAGGGGCGGCACCAAGCATGCATTTGAAAATCTCACTGCACGCAATTGGATAACACTACGACCAATCACAGCAAGCCCCATACGCTTAGCTACCAGCGGAGCTAAATGGTAGATTAGACTCTTGCCGTATCCGGTCGGCAAAACAGCAAAAACGCACTTCTTGCAAAGGAAGGATTCGAGCGGCGTCTTCTGTTCCTGTTTTAGATAAAAAGCCACGTCTAACTCGTTCATTGTAGCGGCTAAAGCCGTTTCAAACAACTGGTGTTCATCCATCATTCGACGTCACAGCGTTGTCGTCATCTGTTTAGCTCGCCTCTGGCCCGCCTATATCAGATAACCCGATGTGATTGGTGCAGCTCGGATCGAGGGGCATAGTTAATGAGCATCATTACTCGACACCAGAGTAACTCGCTGAGCAAATTCAACTTGTGCTCTCGCGAGAACTCTGGATTTCCAGGGTATATCTTTTTCAGAATTTGACCAAAAGTTTGAAAAATAGTTGATATATTTTACGCAGAGTTGTCAACTATAAATGAAAGTTTTGCCGCTCTGATGACATAAAATGAAGCATATAAAACATGATAATATTGATAGAACTACCATATTTATTAGTATTCAAAAATATGGGAAAACCCCATTTTAAATAATCAGTTGCAGATTGATTCACATTGTCCAATTGTAGATTTCAAACAGTTATTATTTTAGTATTATTTATATACTATTAAAGTATTTTTTTATATTTTGAAATAGCTTTTAAGATATTTTAATAATATAACTTTTGAAAATTGAAATAATATTTTCAGTTTTCTTTTCAGTTTATGTTTTAGTAATTTTGCTTTTTGTTTTTGTAATTTTTATTACTTTTATTCAGCTATTATTAATTTATTTTTTATTTTTTATTTCAGTTTTATGTTTTTTTGTGTGTGATTTTAGCACTTCAAATTATTTCGGTTAATTGCCAAGGCAATGTTTCTAATTTCATTTAGAAATTTAGTTTAATTTAGGTATTTCTAGTTATATCTTATTTTATTTCAGATTTATTTCAGTTACCAAAAATAGTTTTAGTTTTAGTTAACAATAATAACACATATTTTCACATGTTGTTACACTTAATGAAAGTGTAAGATTTATTTATGCAGTTATTCTTGGATTGTCATTCCCTTTCCCCTGGCTAAGAAACCGTTGGATTAAATGGATTAATCATTAATCTGCTTTAGAATGCAAATAAAACTCTTGCACACTGTTGATGTTTTCAGTAATTTTGAGTAGTGTTTTTTTTTCTTCTTATTAATAATGAATGCAAAGCGAAAACAGCAAATAGCTGATTCCTGTTTTCTTCCCTCCCTTTTCCCTTTTCCCATTCTAGTATCCCTAATTCCTGACTCAATGTCTCTGTGTTTCCCTCAGTCTATATTCTCTCAGCTGAAGTTGAGCCCTAATCTGAAGAAGGTTCTGTTCGCGACTGCGCTGGGCAGCGTCGCTCTGGCGCTGACCGCACATCAGTTAAAGAGACGGGGCAGGAAGAGGAAACAGGTGGTCGGTAAAGAAGCACAGAAACCTGTGGGCATCCCAGATCAGCTGCTCCGGACCAGCCGGCCGGCCTCGCTCAAGAGAGGTGAGGATGCTCGCGCAGTTTGCTTTTATATGCTATACACTTTTATAGTATTGACATTTTATTATATTATGTTATATTATTGCAATATCGCACGAGTAACGAGCGCAATATCAAACGAGTGATGTTTTTGTCCCGAATAGCATGAGAGCAAATGTGATATTTATATTATACAACAGTTCAATAAATAATAAGTTAATATTGTGTTATATTTTAGAGACGGTTCATAAAGAGAGCCATTTACTTAATTCCTGAATGTTGAACGAATCGAATGAATGAAGATCATTTTAAGATGTACTGCCACCTACTGGCAGTTTTAGTTTCTTAATTAGAGTATTACTTCATTAAAATTCAATAAAATTCTGTTTATTTATATTTACTCACCCTCGTTTGGTTTTGAACTTGTATGACTTTCTTTCTTTTGTGTAACATAAAAGAAGATATTTTGACGAATGTTGATAACCAAACTGTTTTGGTCTGTAAATATATCTAATACCAATTGAGAAAAAAAAAAAAAAAAGGCCATTGTAGACTAAAAGTTTGTTGAATAATAAGTTCTATGTTGAATCAAATCAAATATTTATTTCAAAAAAAGGATATGTGATGCTTTTCTCATTTAACACAATAATAACTTTAAATGATCTTTCTTTGGGTTCATTTCTCAGCCAAATTTGATGTTCAATTAATCGGCACATCGTGTAATTAATTAGATAAAAAAATGTAATCGCTTGACAACCCTGATATATACATTACTAAATCTTTTATTTTAAAAGAAAAAAAATAAATGCAGTTGTTCATGGTCACCTGTAAAATGTTATATACAATAAACATGGATCTTTTTTTCTTTTTGTTCTCAGGTCCGGCTCCAGGTCGGCAGATGATGAGTCCCAGCACCCGCAGTAATGACACGCTCAGCGGCGTCTCGTCTCTCGCACAGAGCAAACACTCGAGCTCTTCACACAGCATCGCCTCTGTGCGTAAATCTCACCGACACGAGCATCGTCTACCTGTTTATTTGTCAACAAAACTGCTGTATAAAGGCTTTTTAACCGTTCGGTTTGAATCTGCCTCAGATGCGAGTCCCCTCCTCTCCCAACCAATCAGTGAACGCTGGGATGCCGTGGGAGGCGGAGCCTGTGGCAGAGGAGGCGGGAGTCGGAGAGGATGCCAATGCTGAGAACCTGTATCTCATGGGTAATGAAGGATAGTCTTGTGATACTTCCATACATGCTACACTACTGTTTAATACTTTCAAAATTCAGCAAGGAGGCATTAAATAGATCTAAAGTCACAGTAAAGACATTTATAATGTTACAAAAGATTCTATTTCAAATAAATGCTGTTCTTTTGAACATTTTTTTACATTAAAAAAGTCCTGAAAAAATATCAGTTTCCATACAAATATTATTTTCACAATTTGTTTGTGCATCTTTCTTTGCAAGAAATTACACTTGTCATTCTTATCTAATGCAATGTCATTCAGAGACTTAAGTGTTAATAAATATACTACCAAACACAAGTTTGGGGTCAGTGAGATTTTATTTTTTTAAAGAAATTAATATTTTTTTAGTCAGTATGGATGCATTACATTGATCAAAAGTAAGAATAAAACATTTATAATTTTGCAAAAGATTTCTATTCAAAATAAATGCTTCATAAAAATATGAAGCAGCACAACCGTTTTTAACATTGACAATAATCAGAAATGTTTCTTGAGCAGCAAATCAGCACATTAGGATTATTTCTGATGGATCATGTGACACTGAAGACTGGAGTAATGATGCTGAAAATTCAGCTTTGATCACAGGAATACATTTTTAACACATGTTCACATAGAAAACACTTACACAATTCACAATATTACTGTATTTTTGATCAAATAAATGCAGTCTTGTTGAGCAGAAGAGACTGTAGAGATGTGTGCAGCTGATGGTGGTCTTCTTTCGTCTCTTCCTCCTGCAGGAATGGAGCTTTTTGAGGAAGCCCTTCGGAAGTGGGAACTGGCTTTAAACATCAGACACAGAGATCACTCCGGCGCATCCGGCTCCAGCAGTCTCGCCCCGCAAGGGTCAGAACTCGTTGAGCGTCATTCGGTAAATTTCATAAAGTGCCAAACAATCACGTGTTCATCTCACTCTCTTCTTCACTGTGTGATTCCTGTTCAACTGCAATTTGATTTTCAGCCTGAACTTCATAATCATGAGTTTGCGGAGAAGCTGGAATCTCTGCTGCACCGAGCCTATCATCTACAGGAAGACTTCGGCAGCACCATCCCACCTGACAGCCTGCTCGCGGATCTGGGTCAGACGCGCACAAACACATGCAGACAGGGTTGCCAGATGTCTTCTGTCTAATGCTCTTACACCAAATAAAAAGAATCTGCTCGTAGGATTTTCACACCAGCATGGGACTTTTTTTTTATCGATTGAACCCGTATGAAGCACCAAGATCAGATTGCTTCCCGCACTTTGCAGTGTGATCAATATAGAGCTGTCCCTGTCTACTGTGCGTTTGTATTGCAAATGAGAAATAGACACAGGAATTTAGACTAAAATGTGACCCTGGACCACAAAACCAGTCAAATTTTTTGAAATTGAGATTATACATAATCTGAAAGCTGAATAAATGAGCTTTCCATTGATGTATGGTTTGTTATGATAGGACAATATTTGAAAATCTGGAATCTGAGGGTGCAAAAAAACATTGAGAAAATTGCCTTTAAAGTTCTCCATTTATGTACGAGATTGTGCTGCATTCACTCACAGAAATAAATGTTTTATATATTTATGGTAGGAAATTGACAAAATATCTTCATGGATCATGATCTTAATATCCTAATGATTTTTGGCATAAAAGAAAAATCGATAATTTTGACCCATACAATGTATTGTTGGCTATTGCCACAAATATACCCGTTCGACTCGTGTTGTGATCCAGGGTCACATATGGATATTGATGTAACATAAAATATACTCAAGAACTATAATCTTAAAAAAGATTCATTTTTTATCTGTAATTAGTGTTGTGTTCTTAAAGGAGTCATAATGTTGTGTTACCTTGGATACCCAAATGATCTATTATAGTATTTTAGGCACTTCTAAAAAAGAAAAGTGGAAAAAAAATCAACACAGAGCCCCTCAGACCCTTATTTCTAAAGGCATTATTGTCTCGCGAGATCTGATGCGATGTTTTGGCTGTCGTGGACGGTCATTATAATAATGCAAATGAGGGGCGCGTTGATTGGTTGCAGGAATGTATTTTACTACTTCCAAGCGGTACAAAAACATAGACAAAATACTGCAATAGCTCAATAAATGTGACGGTACTTATTGTTAGTGAAATTGTAATCACAACCAAAGAAAAAAGAAAAAATACACCATTTCCAGATACATTCTTACAGAAGCCCCACTAACTGAAAGCTATTTTCAAACTGCATGTTTTGCATGAGTTTGGCTAATAATGTTTAGTGGTATATTGTTTTCATACTTGCATTTAAACAGTTTTAGCCACTGAGCATGGACTCCTGTACCGTCACTACTGTAGCTGCTAGTGTAAAACAAAGTGGAAAGATGTGGCTAGCATTCGTAGAGTCCATTCCCCGTGTTTACCTCGAAGGTAACGTTACATACAATAGCCGCATTAGCAGTTAGCTGCTATTTGTTAACCACAGTAGAGCAATAAAAACACAGTCTTACCTTTTCAATTTCTGGCAAGTCCCTGATGGTTGGGATGGCACCTTTTCCCAAACGGAGCTTCGAGGCCAAGTTCGCCTGATATTGCCCCAAATTTGTAAAAGATTCCGGTGTAAAATGTTTAGCACACACACCTAACGATACGCCACTTGAAAGAGTTGTTGGGACAGCGTCATTAAAAATGAATTTCATCCACTGTTCCCTGATAGTTTCGTCCGTTTTTGGTAGATAAAACACATTTGCATGTTGTTTGTGGCAGTCACCCACAGAGCATCTCAGGTGTGCACTCGATTTCTCCATCTTTCTCGAGTCGACTAAACTGAATCTGAGGGGGAGAGGGGGAGAGGGGCGGGCTTCCCGCGGCATAGGTTTGCGGTGTCCATATTTGGTATATCCTCCCCCGTCTTGACGTCAAGAAGGGGAAGAAATCAAAATCTCGTTTTTTCGTGCGCGTGCACGTGGCCTATTTTACAAACCCTGAGGTAAACAAACGCTTCACTTTTAAATATCGGCTTCCCGGCCAGTGTATAATCATTATGCAATCATAACATACATTGATTCTCGTGGAAAAGTGAAATTTCTACATTATGACTCCTTTAAAAAATGTGGACGAACAAGTTGTATATGGTAACACTTTACAATAAGGTTTCATTTGGTTTCACACTTCTACAGCATTTAATAATATGTGACCCTGGATCACAAAACCAGTCACGAGTCGCACGGGTATATTTGTGGCAATAGCCAAAAATACATTGTATGGGTCAAAATTATCGATTTTTCTTTTATGCCAAAAATCATTAGGATATTAAGTAAAGATCATGATCCATGAAGATATTTTGTACATTTCCTACCGTAAATATATCAAACATTTATTTTTGTGAGTGAATGCAGCGAATCGTGAACATAAATGGACAACTTTAAAGGAGATTTTCTCAATGTTTTGATTTTTTTTTTCTTTTTTCTGCACCCTCAGATTCCAGATGTTCAAAGAGTATCTCAGCCAGATATTGTCATATCGTAATAAACCATACATCAATGGAAGGCTTATTTATTCAGCTTTCATATGATGTATAAATCTCAATTTCAAAATTGTGACCCATGTGACTGGTTTTGTGGTCCAGGGTCACATATTCACTACTTCATTTTTAAAATCTAAAGTTGTATTTGTAGTTGTATTTACTAATGGTAATCATCTACTCACCCTTGTTGTTCCAAACCTGTATGAGTTTCAGTAAAGAAGATATTTTGAAGAATGTTGGTAACCAGACAGCTGACGGTAGCCATTATCCAGCGTATGGATAATATACAGTATTAAGATGAAATTAGAAATGAAATAATTGGATCACAATTCAACAATGTGTTTAATTCAGTCATCAAATCTCACTCCAGCCAGGCAACAAAAGATGGCAACCCTGCTTTATGTCCCCTGTGTGCTGCTTGTAGCTTACTTAACGAAGTAGTTTGTGTGCAGAGAGTGAAGGAACGCTGATTCTGCCCACAGTGGGAAGCTCCCATCCGATCCGAGACGACGATGCCACGACAGTCACGTCGGACGACTCGTTTTTCTCTGCCGCTGAGGTCAGGACACACACACACACACACACACACACACACACACACACATGGGTGTTAACAGACACGTGCAAGTTCTCCTGCATGTATATGATGTCACTTCCTTCTTTGTCTCTATAGTTGTTTGAGACGTTCTCACTAGAGGACACGTATCATCCGCTGAAGCCGGCAGCTCTGTACGAAGAAGCGTTAAGTTTAGTGAGAGATGGACATGTGACCTGCAGATCACTGAGGTAGTGTATACTACACACTGCATGTTAACAACATAAATACTACATACTGGCACCCTGAACCCTAAAATATATATTATATCCCTCTTTTTCTGTGTAAACTTTCCTGTAGCTCAAACAGTAGAGCGTTGACGCTTGCAACGCCAGTGTCATGGGTTCGATTCCCAGGGAAAGCAAGAACTGATAAGAATGTAAATCTGTACCTTGAAATGCAATATAAGTCACTTTGGATAAAAGCATCTGCCAAATGTAAATGTAAGTGTGTATATACAGTAAAGTCATGTAAAGCGATATATACTATATAGCAAATCTCAACTGCTTGACTTTTATTGCAAAATGTAACTGTTTCATCGCCCCGGCTCTTTATATAAAGTTGGATATATATGTTCAACTTTATCCGCATGTATACTCGCGTAAATCAATATATACTATGTGTCAAATCTAATTTTTCAGTTTTATCACCCGACTCTAATTTGCAAAAGGTATGAAGATATTAAAATATATACATTAACATCATGATTTTCTGTAAAGCTGCTTTGAAACAATGTGTATTGTAAAAAAAAAAAAGCTAAAGAATATAAAAATATGTATTTTCCTCCCTCAGTATCTGTTGAAAATGTTGAATCTTGAAAAGTCACAAAATGAGTTGTGAATAAATAATTGTATATATCAATACTCCCAGTTTCTGTTAATAAAATAAATTGCTGCCCTTCACAATACATGCTTATGAATGAATAAACCGATGAATATTAATATCCTAAAACCCAGCACTCCATTTGCATTGATTCTAAAATGAGATGGGACCGAGTGTGCGACTGCACGTATCGTACAGATGTTCCCCTCACGCATTCTCCTCTGGGATTTGAGGATTTCTATGTTCGCTCAGGGAGCAAGGGCTGATGGGAACACTCACTCTGTCATTTTTGTTCCTCTGTTTTGCAGAACTGAACTTCTGGAGTGTTACAGCGATCAGGACTTCCTTGCCAAACTGCACTGCGTTCGACAGGCCTTCCAGGTCAGCACACTCTCACACATGATCACACACACACACGGGAACGGGGCTGTTGGTGAGAACTGTGTGTGTTTGTTGTATCTGAAGGTGCTACTGCTGGATGAGAGACACAGAATGTTCTTCATGGAAACAGGGAAGCGGATGATATCTGGACTCCTGGCCAAAGCCAACAAGGTGCTTTTAAAAATGATTAAAACAAATAATTCTTGTCTGTCAATGCTTTTCATAAACAATTTTTGTTATACTGTTTGAAACTCTCTTCACATCCTGATAGCTCTGCGATGTTACAAAGTCCCTCCAGCGGGAGTTCTTCTCTATATCAGTGTCTGTGTTTCTGAACTCCCTGAAACAGTACAGTCTTGAGCTTTCTTCCAGGGAATGAACATGCCACAATATTCCTCATTTAAATAATTCATATGCAGAATAAAGGGGCGGGGCCTGGTTGAGTTAGTTAGTAGTGTGTTGAAACTCATGTTATGGTAAGAGGGCGGGGCATTTTCCAAACACACTTGAAACGCTTGACCAATCACAACACACTTCTCCAGCCGACCAATCAGAGCACAGTGTGCTTTTCAGAAGGAGGGGCTTCATAGAGACAGGAACTAAACAGAGTGTCTAAACTAGAGCCCAAAAACAAGATCAACACTTTGTAAAAGGGCATGATAGGTTCCCTTTAACTGTAATGTGACATTTTTGAATGAAGCTGAATATACAGTGGTTAATAATTGATGTATGTAATAATATATCTATATTATTCATGAGAAGTATGATGTGATATTATTGGTTATTATTATTAACCAATTAAAAGAAAGGAAAGATGTTTCAGAAGTGGTAAAAGTTACTACACTTTGATGAAAAATGATATACAATTTTATATAAATTAGATTAAAAAAATTATCATAAAATAACACGCGTTTATGAATTGTGCACAATAAAACTAGAGACTGTAACAAAATAAAAACAGTAATTTTCAAATTTTATGTCCGGATTTTTTTTATTTGAAATGAAGGTTTTGTCATCTGCTCTTGAATGTGTGTGAATGTTTAGAGTCCAAAGGCGTTTCTGGAGAGTTATGATGAAATGTTGCAGTACACGCAGAAAGAAGAGACGTGGCCGGTCACCAAGATGGAGCTGGACGGACGAGGGGTGTGTCTTATTTTCTGCTATTTATCTGTCTGTCTGTCGTTCCTTCTTTTCCGTCCATTTCTATTGGCTAAACAATATCCTGTGTGTTTAAGTCGGATTTCCAGCAGGTATTCTTGTCTGTCCCAGTGTTGTTATTGTTAACTAAAACCTAAACTATTCAAAAATATATTTTCAGTAATTGAAATAAATATGAAAGGAAATAAAAATGTAATTTTATAAAAATAAAAAGTATTTTTTTTAAATGAAATTTAGTGCAAAAAAAAAAATAATTGCATAACAAAACTACCAAAATAAACAATTGTAGTATGTATTAATATTTAGAAGTAGCTTTTATTTTTATATTATAGTATATAAATGATACTGAAATAACTTGACTTCCTGGCTCTTTGTTTAGACTTACAGAATTCTGACCTTTGACCTTTGATTGTGCTCTAGGTGGTCTGCATGAACTTCTTTGACATCGTGCTGGACTTTATCCTGATGGATGCGTTTGAAGATCTGGAAAGTCCTCCGTCTTCAGTGGTCGCGGTTCTGAGGAACCGATGGCTCTCGGATAGTTTCAAGGAGACGGTACGAGAAACGTTAGAGCTCGAGTCCGAACATATTGGATCTACACAATTTGAAAATAAAGGTTTTGTTTAGAACCAGGAAAAGGAGCATGGGATAAAAAGAGAAGTTTTCATCCTCTAGTTATTCAGGAACAATCTATGTTTTGGTGCGTTACAGAACCCAGAAAACAATAGGCTTATACGAACAACCTATAATAACCCTGTTTAAATAAGAACCATATAGCAACCCAAGAGTCCTAAAAAAGTCAAACACTGGTTCTTGATCAGATGGGGGTTATTTGCTGAAACTAAGAAGCAATTAGAGTATTGGTAAATTCAATACATTGTGATTTTTGGGAGGTTTTCCTTGAAGTTTTGCATAGTGTTTTTTTAAGGTCTATAATTTCTGTGTCTTTGTATTTCTTAATTTCTGTTTTATCTTTCTGTGTCTCTCTCTGTTTATATAAGGCATTGGCTACAGCCTGTTGGTCTGTCCTAAAAGCCAAAAGGAGACTGCTAATGGTGAGTGTTAAAACCAAAACATCCAGTTTGTGTTCAGATCTGGAAACGCGTCTGATCTACATTGCTTGATTTGAGGAATCATATCTGTAGCACAAACTGAGGTAGAGGTTTCATAGAGTCTGACTTTAATAGTATTGCTTGTTTTGCGTTTGTTGCTCAGGTTCCTGACGGTTTCATTGCCCATTTCTATGCCATCTCTGAACATGTGAGTCCAGTTTTGGCTTTCGGGTTTCTGGGCCCCCGACAGCACCTCAGTGAGGTGTGCACCATATTCAAGGTAAGACGTTCTCAGTATTCTCCACACTCCTCCGTTACACCTGAGATAAACCTCCCGGTAATCCAGGAAGAAGTGTAATCCAGATCAGCACATAATCTGATGCTAATCTGATGCTAATCTGATCTCTGTGACACTCTGATGTCTGCAATCAGATCGTAAACCCTGTCTGTAATTGTATATACACATACATGCATATATATTTATATACATCCATGTATATATGTATTTGACACACGCACACACACACGCACACGCACGCACACGTTGGCACTCCCACTCCTACTCCTACTGAGATAATTACATTTTCTATCCCCTAAACTTAAACATACCCATCACAGAAAAATTTTAATGTTTATAGCTTGTCCTCATAATGTTGGGGGCGTGGTCTGAAACCTGAATACACACCACAATATGAGTACTTTTGGGTCATAATAATGTAGGTCAAACATATAATAGTGGCCCAAAGAAATATTTAGACGCTTAGGGAAGACTTATTGCAGCATTGGATTAGAAATGAATGTAGAAATAATGTAATGCATTATTATTGTGAAATATTATTACAATTTAAAACAAGTGTTTTTCTATGTGAATATATTGTAAAATGTAATTTATTCCTGTGATCAAAGCTGAATTTTCAGCATCATTACTCCAGTCTTCAGTGTCACATGATCCTTCAGAAATCATTCTAATATGATGATTTGATGCTCAAGAAACATTTCTGATTATTATTGTTGTTGAAAACAGTTGCTGCTTCATATTTTCGGGCAAACGGTGATATATTATAGTATTCAGGATTCTTTGATGAATATAAATAATACATTTTGTAACGTTATAAATGTTTTTTTGTCACTTTTGATCAATTTAATGCATCCTTGCTGAATAAACCTATTACTTTCTTCAAAAAATATGTATATTAAAACTAAAAATCACTGAATGTCATTGCATTAGATAAGAAATGATCAAAACAAGTGTCATTTATTGTACGTGAAGATGCACAAACACATTTTACATGCAAAACATTTGACAAAAATAAGTTTGTCTGGTTGGAAATGCTAAAACAATAGTGTTGAGCGTGAATAAATTCAGTATTGTTTGTTTGTCATTAGTGGAAAATGTTAATGTACACCTGTGGTTCCTCTTTTCGGACACCTTTGTGAACTCGAGAACTGACCTCATACAGTATATCCACTAAAAAACACCAGTCGACTCAAACGCATTGAGGCTTCAGACATGATTATATCGAAGTTAATTTCACGTTCTCCTTTGATCCCCGCAGCAACAGATCGTGCAGTATCTGAAGGACATGTTTGACCATGATAAGGTGCGTTTCACGTCCGTCCCGTCTCTGGCCGAAGACATCCTCAGTCTGTCCCACAGACGGGCGGATATCCTGGTGGGTTACCTGGGCATTGACAGACTACCTGAGACCAATGGAAGTCTACCCAAGAGCCCTTGCCAAGCCACCAGCGGGCATCCGGACGTCAGTGAACAGCAAGACTGAGGTGCAGAATGCTTGATGACCTAATCTAGTCTCATTTATCTATTCTTCATCAACATGACTGTAAAGAGTTCGCGGAACTGCATTCGTTTAAAAGGCGTTACTGCGACAGTCCCGTTTCATCGAATCTTTAGAGAGATACACCACTACAGACTCATCTGAGGTCAACCGAGGCCTTTTCTGTTTGCCACCGAATATCCAGCGCTGCTATATAGACACCTCAATTTTAAGAACTGGGATTCGCCTTGATTGACGAATGCTTTGGAAACGGATTCTCTCTGAAACCATTGAAAAACTCGCCATGATCTGAAGGAACTGAATAAAAAGCATCTTTTAGCCAAACAGTGCAGCCTTGTTTTGAGTTGCAGATCTTCACACCGTATCAACTGATGCCTCTTTCGTTGAAAATCGTGCTTTTTTTGTTTGTTTGTTGCCTGGACGGTTTGCAGATTATTAAGTATAAACGCGCGTTGTTGAGCGTTTATGCTTGTGCCAATGGCCAAATAAAGTCTTGCACTGAACACAATGAAGAGGGAGAATCAAGACAGATTTATGAACTTTAGTGTAAGTCTGTCAGCACGTTTTAGATGTGAAGGCAGTTTGAGGGATTTTTAAAGAGAGACTCGCACAGGAAGTGCGTCATTATAACAGGATGTAGCGGTCAGATCACATTAGCTGAGCTCACTTGTGTCCTCTGAGAGTTGCTGTAGCCCTTGTGGTTTGTGCTGTTGGTTTATTCACACCCTCACAATATATCAGTCACAGTGTTCGTCAGAGCGGAAGCCTCCGATATTTTTGTTAAAGAAATGTAGCTGTTGGTGTGTTGTTGTTTCATTCTTGATTTATACATCTTGTTTTGCCCATCAATATTCAGGCTTGCTCGTGGACTAAAATTGCTGATTATCTACTTTTCTATTATATAGATATTCGTTATGAATTATAAATTTAATACATCAGTGGTATTGGGTCAAATAAGTCACAATTGTAGAGCCGTCACAATTACGCGAGTAGGAATGATCGACATCATATATGTGGCAAAGAAATGTGCTTTATACTTTGTTTTTTGGTGAGTTCAAGCCTTCCAGGTCCAGTTATTAAAAACTATGAACTGCACCTGTGCCATTACGATAATTACAACGACTACGTCAGTTTGTGAAAACAAACAAAAAGATGCATTGACACTCATTCAGTTACAGCTGAGGTGAATGGTGAAACTTACCTCATAGACTTCAATTAAAGTGGATTTGTTTTGTTTTGTTTTTGAGGGACATATACTATTA
>NC_140231.1:31041781-31139281 GCF_951802725.1 Rutilus rutilus | reverse complement strand
CCTGTCACATAGTTTGATGTGTTTGCATATGAAATTGTCATGCATGGTGCACGAGAGTGATAAACGTGCCAACAAGAGTATGCATGAGTTAAAGCAAGACTGAATGTGTTGTTTTGCAAATGCAATGTTTTATATATATATATATATATATATATATATATATATATATATATATATATATATATATATGTATATGTGTGTATATATATATATATATATATATATATATATATATATATATATATATATATGTATATGTGTGTATATATATGCACACATACATACATACATGCATATATATATACACACACACGGCCAACATTGCATTTGCCTAACTGCACATTTAGGCTAGCTTTATCTCAGTTTTGAAATGTCCCACTTTCAGTGCTTTATGCTCAGGAATTTGTTTTTAAATACAATTCTTTGCCATGCATGGAATAACCTTTAGTGTATAGACTAGTTCATTAGAATTGTCCATTAGCTCCTGCTTGTGATGTCATAATCATATTTGAGTTCACGGCATGTCGAATTACCGTAATTACGAGATTCCGACTTGTAAAAAGCGTTCACGTTCTCATTGAACTATTGTTCACAACTTGTGAACAGTTTTCTCAGACCTCTGACATGTCATGATGTGTTAACATCTAAAATGTTTAGCAGAGCCATTATTGCTTAATTTCTGTATAATAATTCCTATAATTAACTATTGGTAATGTCTTATTAATGTAATTATAATCTAAAAGTGATTGAAAGACAATAGTTTAATGTATCTAGCACGAAGTTGAATGACTGTCTAATTCCCTGGTAAATAATCTATACGTTCATTAAAAAACATTTGCATAATTATATTTTGGCATTAAAGTTGCGCTGAAAGTAGCGATAATACAAAGTTTCTTTAATTTTAGCTTATTCACCGTATCCCCCAGAGTTAGATAAGTCCGTACACACCCTTCTCATCTCTGTGCGTGCCGTAACTGTCTGACCACCGCTAGCCTAGCTTAGCACAAAGACTGGAGGTAAACGGCTCCAGCTAGCATACTGCTCCCAATAAGTGACAAAATAACGCCAACATTTTCCTATTTACATGCTGTGATTTGTATAGTCACAGCATGTGTACAAATAACCAGGTCTAACCGTATACATACTGGGAACTATATTCTCAGAAGGCAAAGCACTGCTACTTGGGCGGAGTGATTTGCTCGCAGCGCCTGAGAAGCCCCGTGGTGAGGAGCAGAGAGTTCGCTCAGAGTTGGAGTAAATCACTCTGCAGAAGTAGCAGTGCTTCGCCTTCTGAGAATATAGTTCCCAGTATGTATACGGTTATTTGTACACGCTGTGACTATACAAATCACATAGGAAAATGTTGGTGTTATTTTGTAGGGCTGTGTATTGGCAAGAATCTGGCGATACGATACGTATCACGATACATGGGTCACGATTCAATATATTGCAATATATTTCGATACTGTGCATAAGGCGATATATTGGGATTTTTTTAAAGTAGGACTATAATTTTAGAAAAAATTATATTTAAAAAAAGACATGATGTGCATAAAAGTCAAAGAAGTTTACTTTAGGTTAACAATTCAGTTCACAGAAAATCAGACTGCCAGTTTGGTATTGTGGTTCACAGGTTCTTAGTGAGCAAATTTTTATATTTCTCAAGTAGGCCATAATAAAAGAAAATACATAGCCCCTGTCACAATACAAAACAACAACGTGAACTGGACGAAAATGAATGAAAGTGAACAAAATGAATGTGTCATATAGGCCTACTGAAATCAAGTTTTTATGTGATAAAAGATTTTTAAAGAACTGGACGCGCGAATGAGGCAAATTAACGTCTGCCGCGCTAAACGCCTCATTCGCGCCACAGGACCTCCAGACGCGCGTAAACGCGTCTTTGCATTAACTTAACATTGAAATCACTCGCGCCAGACACTCTATTCGCGTTTGGTGTGAACGCAGCTTCACGGTGCGCGTCCACTACAGCGGCAAAACTACGCTCGGTGCCGCTGGCAACGCTGTAACGTCTCCGCTTTGGGGTGTGTCTGTTACGAGTGTGTTTGTTTTTTTCAACACACGGACAGTATAATCATCATGCACGCGATTACATTTAGAAATAGACAAGCTTTGTTTCCAAATGCACCAAGCAAAGATCCTTTCAATTTTATAAACCCAGCCAATATAATAACAATAAACACATCCAAAATAAAATCTTTAACATATATAAACAACTGCAAAGCGTCTAATTTGTAAACAAAATGATTTATGCACTAAATCCATCATGAACTGGCCAACCTTTTGACGCTCTCAGTCGCTCTCAACGCTTTCTCCGGTCCGCTGTCAATCCCAAAATGCACTGCTGAGCGTGAAGCTCGACTTCCATGGAATGAATTGAAAACGCTTGCTCCGCTCGCTCCGTGCCAGTGGACACGCACCGTTCGGCGAGCCTTTTAAACAACATAAACGTGAACCACCGTCTTACCATGAATATTTTTGGACGTAAAAAAAAAAAAAAAATCGATATTGCGTTTTTGAAAATCGATACAGTATTGCAAAATAAAATATCGCGATACTCATGTGAATCGATTTTTTTCTTACACCCCTATTATTTTGTCACTTATTGGTAGCAGTATGCTAGCTGGAGCCATTTACCTCCAGTCTTTGTGCTAAGCTAGGCTAGCGATGGGTGCATCAGACAGAGTTACGGCACGCACGGAGATGAAAAGGGTATGTATTTCACCGGGGGATACGGTGAATAAGCTAAAGTCACAAAAAGTCGGCGTGTTCCTTTAAAAGTAAATGAACACAAGCTTGCACTCCCATGGTGTCTGGCATTGGTAAAGTGTGTTGTTTTCACAGAAAAATCCAGTTATGACATTTTGATTAAACAGTTCATTTCATGTCAACTTTAAAGCTGCCGTCGGCAATATTTTTTTTGATCATATTCAGTTAAATCGACACTATAATCCGACAGAACAACATAAACAAGGTGATTTTAGAAAAAACCTGAGCTTCTAACTCCACCTGGAGCGTGTTATTTGTTTTGCAAAAATCCACCGCTCCCGGATCATCGGGTCCAATCAGCGCAGGGGGGTGTGAGATCTGACCGTCAATCACAGGTCGTGCACACGCCACTGATCCCCCCTCCCTCGCGCACGTTACAATATCACATTCACACGACACGCCTGAAGATTGTACGAAGCATGATGGCGGAGAGAAAATCTACTAACAAGCTTCCAATTCCTCGGTTATTGCTATCTATAGATAGATTAGCCAGAGTAGCCTACCTCCGAGTCCATGGTGTTGATCGATGCTGAAGAGACGGACGCGTTCACAGAAAATCTGGTGCACATGCACTGACGAGCACAACCTCGATGGGAGGGTGCTCGCTGGTAGTGGGGGAGGGGCATGAGAGTTGTAAACATTCAAAAGTTTGGCTAAGTCGACCCAATTTGCCAGACTTGCCGACTGCAGCTTTAATAGTGTTAATAGTGTTTCATAGATTTACAGCATAAATCCGAGTATTTGGTTGAGTAGTGTCCAGTTCTCAATTTATCATCTCTGAAATAGACATATTTACACAAACTTGGATTAAAATGTTTATTGAGATTGCATACTGCAGAGTAGAAAGGCAATGCACTATTCTGAACAGTTTGTTTTGATGCTCAGTGTGCAAAGAAGGACTTTAAATTGCCGAATCTTAACCTGTTTGTTTGTCCAGGTGATCTGACGGGACAGGTGTTGGCCTGCATGAGCCTGCTTCCCATAGCCATCCTCGTCGGATTCGTCACTCTGATCGTCTTTAAGAGAGAACTACATACGGTGAGTCACATGATGTCTCAAACCAGCAGGGTATTGGGTCAAATCCCAAACAACATACCAACTTGTTCTCCATTTTTATACCTTTGTGTTTGTTTGTTCTTTCTCTCTCTCAGATCTCTTTTTTTGGGGGTTTGATCATGAATGAGGGGCTAAACTGGCTGCTCAAACACATTCTACGGGAGCCTAGACCATGTGGGGGTAAGAAACGTCAGCGTGTTTGTTTAAACATACAGAACCACATCAGTTTAATAAACATGATCATTTGACTCTTAGCATCTGGGTAACATGAAAACTGAACGTTAAACCGTATAAAGCCTACTGTATTCTTTTTGATATGCAAAATTCAAAGGCCTAAACATTAAGTCTAAATTACCAACATGAAACTACCAACATCGCACACAATCTACTACATGTCTTCTGTCGTCTGATTGATAGTTTATACTTTTTTTAGCAAGTAAATATTGAAGGCATTTTCTGCCAAAATTAAATAAATCAATTAAATGATAAAAATGAAAACTTATACCAGATTAACCATTTCATTACAGAAAACTGCGCAAAATATGTGACAAAAATTGAGAATGAAATTAAATGATTTCATTTTCATGGTGACAGTGCATCAAAAATGCCTTCCATAAGTAAAAGGCATTTTAGTATAGACCTAATTGTAAAAGCGTCCACCTTCAGCTTGTGGTTCACGTGACTTCTTGCTGTGAAATCTTTTTCACATTTATTTTTATAAACTAAACTTAAGAATAACTTTATTATTGTTAGTAATATTTCAAGATGAGCATTTACTGGACTGAAACAACTTAGGTTTACTTGAGTATCCATACATATAATTTATCATAAAAATCATGTTCAAATGTGAGTCTCTATGATCATCTGGCTTTGAGGGAAAAAGCCTCTCAATCATCATTGTATTACATTGCATTATATGTTTAAATATAGTTTATTTATTTATTTTTGTTATTTATAAATAGTTTAAAACTACAGAGCTTTGATCATAAAACTAAGCATTTAATAATCATCTTACAAAGATATTTTTGGACGATATACAGTAACGACAGTGGTACAGTAGTCTGTTGTACTGTTATAAAGATCTCATTGATTCACATTACAAACTATATGAATTTCATCTTACTTTGTGGCCATATAAATATCAGCAATTGCCCCGGATAGCATTTTTTTTGTGTGCTTATTTTGGGAAAAAACGTTGTTTTTTTTTTCTCTTCGAGTATAATCTCCTTATTCCCACTATATATAATACTATATGAGTGTCATGTTTGATTCATCAGGCTTTTATGGCTCAACAAAAAACAAACACGCAAAAAAAACCAAAAAACATAATTTGTCTGAATGTTCCATAAACTACGGAAGCCCTGAACCGCAACGAAAAAAAATGTTTCGAGAATAAAGTCTTCCGTAGAAGTTGTGTGTGTGTGCTTGCCGTTATTTCACATTGCCGCACAGGCATTCATGCGTGTGCGTGCGCGTGTGTGTGTGTGTGTGTAAGGTGTAAATACATGCGCTTGTGAAGTCGAACTGCCGTCTATAATAGACACTGTACGTTCTGGATACATTTTAAGTGCATCATTCTGTATCCAATCATTTGGCCGGATCCCGTGATTTCCTCAAATATGATAACCACTGATGGTTGAGGAAAGATTCCCTGAAATGATTGTAAAGCGCTTTTAAGTGTAGGCCTACAGTATATGAAAGCGCTATATAAATGCCTCATTCATGCATTCATTCATTCATTCATAAAGCTGGATATCTTGATCCAGTCTGACAGTATATTTTATAAAGTCCTATAGCCTAACTTCATGTTGGTAGACCTGTAGAATATCCCTTTGTTGAAAGCCCAGATAAAAGTAAAAAGCTATTATTTTGTGTAGATCCAGTTTACACACACACGCACGCACACGCATGAATGCCTGTGCGGCAATGTGAAATAACGGCAAGCACATACACAACTTCTACGGAAGACTTTATTCTCGAAACATTTCGACTTTAATCTCGAAACATTTCGACTTTAATCTCGAAACATTTCGACTTTAATCTCGAAACATTTCGACTTTAATCTCGAAACATTTCGACTTTAATCTCGAAACATTTCGACTTTAATCTCGAAATGATAGCTTTTTTTTTTTACATTTTTTTTTTTACATACTTTTTTTTTTTTTTTTACACATACTTTTTTTTTTTTACATAAATTTTTTTTGTAAAATGTATTCGCAGAACAGTCACAATCCACCTGTGGTATCTTTGAAGGACAATCAGAGTTTTGTTTGAGGCTTTGTGTTCTGAATGTAGACTGCCATGGGAATTTCTTTCCCACCACAAGACGACATGTAAAAACAAAACAAACTGCTTTATTGATTTACATGTCGGCCAGACGGTCTGAGTAGGCGGTTCTTGGCCAGAATAGTCTGGCTGGAAAAAAAACTGGACCAGACTTAATGCCAGCAGACACAAGACACACTATATGAGACCGTGCTCAAAGACACAATGGGTAGTTCATGGACCAATTTTTGGGCTTGACCTGCAACCTTTTTACCTAATAATCATGTAAGCAACATAGGCGATGTCATGACAGACACTCGTAGGACTCTGTGGATGGTGGAATAGTCCATGGGTCCAATTACACCGTATGAATGCATATTTTTAAAGAAAATTGTAAAATGTACACGTTTCATTTTTGTAAGACTCTTGACAGGGTCCCCACGCAGTTTGAAAAAGTATCGAATTTGATTTGAATAATTTCCAGGTATGGATAAGATAAGTATGGAAAAATATTTGTGTTTACGGACTATTGACCCAATTCCGTTTTCTAAAATATAACTTTTATATATATATTCATCATACAAGCGGTGTTTACATGGCAAGAGTTTAGTGATTGTTTAATGATTGACGAACACGACTGAATGAATTCAAGGCGCACGTTTTCATTTTCAGAGGAGAATATATACAGGTTATAAAGTGTTTTAGGTTTCTTCTAGGGGTGGCACGGTTCACAAAACCCACGGTTCGGTTCGTATCACGGTTTTAGGGTCACGGTTTTCGGTTCTGTACGGTTCTTGTTGTTATTTTTTCTTTTAATCTTTAACACTCCAAAAATTTACTTCAGCATATGATATATAGCTTAATTATCTAATTATTAATTTCATAAATGGGGCGTGTTTGCAAAACGCAGCTTCTCATTTCCCATTCCGAAGTAATATAGTGAGTGAGCGGTCACCGTGAGGAAACTTTCAGTGGCCCTGGAGGTCCATCCATCTGTAGTGAGAGCTACGTGGGCTGTGTCGGACAGTTCTTTGTCAATTTCTCCTCGTGTCTCGTCATCATAGGCGTAATTTGCGGGTGGGACATGTCCCCATCACTTTTCGCCAGGATCGATATTGTCCCCACCACTTTTGAAACATCTCGCAGCACGGATGTACCAATACAAATAAATAAAGCATCTCCAGCAAAGTATTCTTTTCGTTCGTTTAAGTAAGAAGCAATCTAGCGCTGAAATGTGGTTTTTTTTTTTATCAAGTGATCAAAGTGCTCGTTGCCGCTGCGATCAGTGGCGCTGAGACAGTGTTCTCTTGTGGCTCGCGCACACGCCGCACAGTCTTCACTCGGACGCGCGCTTCAATCCGTTGTGGAGACTCTCTATTCTTTCCGGTGAAATCACACAAATCTGTCCCTGCTTGATATACAACCACTGATAAACATAATCGGTTTTGATGAAAAAAAATTCATAAAATAAATACGAGTGCGGATTAGAACTCAGAACCTCTGACACTGACACGCTTGGCAAAAGTTCTGCCACTGGACCATTAAAGTACATACGTTAACCAGTCGATCTAGATCTCATTAAATGTCTAAGTAAACCCAGTGCACTATTTAGATCGATTGCTGGACATCGTAATGTTATTCTACATACATCTGATTTATGATTTAGCATTGTATTAGCACGGGCACGAGGCTACATTGCGCATGCGTCGAACCGTGCAACGCACACACGCTAGAGGTCTGCTACCCGACCCGAGCCCGACGGGTCCCGAAAAATGTGCGGGTTTCGGGTCGGGTTCGGGTTAATGTTTATTGAACAGCCTCGGGTTCGGGTCGGGTTCGGGTTTGTAACTAAGAAAAACTAAATAGGCTATACATAGTTTGCGTGTCGTGTGCTTTGCCTGCTTGCTGTGTTGTGGTGACCGGCACACGAGAGAGAGAAAGTTGCGTGAGCAGATGTGCAATGTGTGCAATGCATAGGCTACACAGACCACAGACAGGCTCTCTCTCTCAAATTTGATATATATACATACCGTATTTTCCGCACTATAAGGCACACCGGATTATAAGGCGCACCTTCAATGAATGGCCTCTTTTAGAACTGTTTTCATATAGGGCGCACCGGATTATAAAACGCATAGAATAGAAGATACTGCAGTCAAACGTTTGACTGGGTTTGCGTTATGCAGTGGTCACCAACCTTTTCAAGCCTAAGATCACATCCAAAGTCCAAATGTAAACCAAGATCTACTACTTGCAAAAAATTATGAAAAAACAAGTGGCTGAGCTGTAAAACCTTGTTTATACTCGACGCGTCCGCATGAGCGCGAAGGTAATAAAAAAGTAATATCCGTCTGCTCGGGCAGATTCGGCTCATAGTCGTGCATCTTCGGATTCGGAGGCGCGCGCGCGGCAAAATTACGTCATTGTAACAGCGCGCGCGCCTCCGCATCCGAAGATGCACGACTTTGAGCCGAATCTGCCCGAGCAGACGGATATTAGTACATCTCATCACACCGGCACCCAGTTAAATCAGTTGTATGGTCTGGTGTTCAGTCTAAAACAAAACAGTTGCGTCAAGTAGCCTATAAATGCCTCGTCTGTTTGGGGAGGTGCGCGCGCAGTCAGCTGAGGCTCGCGCTCCGGTGCCAGGCGAAAGTATAAACAAGGTTTAAGTCAGCGGTTGTTTCACAGACAGATCCATAGATAAGGTATTGCTGTTGTTCATTTAATTTGTTTAAAAATTCACATTTCATCCAGAGCGGTTTCTTCTCGCTAATATTTTGGGATTCACCTGCACGCCAAAGAAAATAAATTCTGTCAGCTGCCTACCGAGTTTGAATTTGATATAAAATGGTATTTATTTGCTGTGAGAAATAGAGTGGACCTCGGGTTCGGGTCGGGTTCGGGCTTAACATGTAAATGTAATTGTCGGGTCGGGTCGGGTCGGGTTAAATGATCGCGGGTACGGGCCGGGTTCGGGCTTCAGTTTAAAGCCCGTGCAGACCTCTAACACACGCACCGAACCGAGACAAGCGAACCGAACGGTTCGGATGTTTTTTCGTGTACCGTGCCCCACCCCTAGTTTCTTCTCATCATGTAAGCATGATGTTACCACTCATGTTATCACTTCGAGAAAACCAATGGACAAAAAACAGTGAAAATAAAATATTTTCAGATTGCTGTGCTATAAACCAAATATAATGCAGTATGGATTATTTATGTTAAATATGGTCTGAAAAATCTGAGGTGTGGAAATTTGAGTCTGGAAATGGTAAAAATAACTAAACTTTCTAAATAGATTATTTTATAGGCATTTAAAACTGCATGAATTAGTTTTAAAACAATTATAATATTTGAATGAGAATAATTCTTCTCTGAAAAGTGTTTTACAGCCAAAATGTGAATATTTTTATATTAAACGAGACAAGGTTACTGAATGATTTTTAGCAGTGTAATGTGACAGTACAAACAGCATTTACAGTCCGCCTATCTTATGTTTTCTTAGCGTCTTGTACTTTTAATCACATTGATATAAATATGCATATGGTAATGATATGCAGAGGAAAATATGCATAGTAAAACTAGGCATTGTAGGCTCCGTATATATGGTTATCTTAGGGAGGAGATGGTGTGGGGGAAGCATGCGCACACAATCTTCTGCTGGTTAGGATTTCTAAAGGGACTTTTGCACGGGTTCTTGCAAAATCTGCCTTTTACACACACTTTAAGGATGAAATCTATGCAAAGTTTTATACACGAGGCCCCAGATCTTTAACCACTATTCTGCAACACCATTGTGGTGGAAATTCACCAATAAAATTAAAGTCAGGACACAGCCGAAACATCAGAGCTCTACAAAATGAGCTCCAAGCAAAACAGTGTTTTTTCAGTCAAATCATACATATTCATTTTTCATTGAACAAAGACTTTCAAAATTGATTGGATGAACAAATGAGCAGATTATCATAAGCCCTCGTACTTCCTTTTATCATATTAGTACATTTTCCTGTTCATCTTCATCCACCTTTGGTCTTCCTCAACATCCCACCTAACGTGCATAAATATTTTTAATTGGAAACAGTCTTATCTGACTCCCTAAACTTTCCCTGGCCTATCTGGTCAAGACTACAAAAAGAGTTATTATTCCCAAGTTGCTCTCACAGCTTTTGTAGATTAGCTTGAAACATCAGAGGGAGAGAGAAACAAAGGCAATGTATCTGATTTTACCAATACTCAGAAGTAAAATAAAAAGGTAAAATATATTAATGCTTCTCAAAATCTAACCTTTTACATGTACGGCATGACCTCCACCGAAACCTTCAGTTCGTCCCCTTACATTCTTAACACTGGTGCTCTTCTGTCAATTTTTTTTTTTTTTTTTACTTAAATAGTTTAACTTCGTTAGAATAGTACGAAACTTGGTAAAGGTTTTGGCACTTGCTATGTAAACGCACAAAAAAAATATAAAGTTTTAGTATATTTAGTTTAGTATAAGTACTTCAAGTTAAACTAAACAAAAATGAGAAATGTTGGCAACTGGCTGAAATAAAATAGGCTTTAAGTTTTTTTTTTTCAGTTCATTTTGTTTCAAGTAACAAATGTTTTTTTGTTTGTTTTTTGTTTTTAGTTAACAATATTATATAGTAGGGCTGAACGATACATCGAATTTTCATCGTGATATGAACTCGCGCGATGAACACATCGCAACAGACAGCCTGACACGATGAATAATGCCTGGTTCAGATTACAAGATTTTTGTGTCTGTTATGATAGTCACTGTGTCAGATTACACGATTTTGACTCCTAAAATCTTGTCGTGTCGTGGACAAGAAACATGTCAGACTACACGTTGCTTTCCGACCAGTCATCGCGTGCCGTCACATGCACACATTCACTCGCACGCACGCACGTACACACGCTCACTTGCGCACACACACACAAACACACACACACACTCACTCACTCGCGCGCACTAGGGCTGGGACGGTTACCGCAATACCGCGGTCACGTGACGCCTACCGCGGGTCTGAGCCACTGATCTATATAATGACGTCATTCTATATAGATCAGTGGTCTGAGCTCTTCACCGTCATCACCGCAAAAAAAAAACAAAAAAAAAACACTGGCCTTCACATGTGTTCACGTTGTGTCTAATGACATGGATTCATTGATTCTAATGACATGGATTGTGTCTAATAACATTGTGTCTTACATGGATTCAAGGTTTTCTAAACAAAACTTATCATCAAAAGATGGAACAAATCCGACCTTTCGCAAGTTCGCAAGTTGTTTCATGACGCATAATAACATTCCATTCGTAAGCTATTGACTATAACCCCTTATTTACACTCTGTGGCGTGTTACGGCTGCGACGCAGCTACCGGAGTTGATCGCGCCCACTCTAGTCAATGCTTGTGTGTTTACAACAGCCACGACGCGGCGCGTTTCAGAAGCGTCTCTCAGCGCCGCTTCGATAAAGATAGGCGCCTAGTCTATTTTCGACGGACGCCGCGTCCAAGCCGCACCATAAATAAATAAAAAAGCAGGACCTCAGCTTTTAATTGCACGTGCTTATTTAACAGAATTCTCTCTCGTGAAGACCGCATTTGTCAACCCTCGCGGAGTCGCGGCAAGTGCACACTCACAGCACCAGAGAGTAATCTTGACGGCACTTGTAAGAAAATGGATAAGTAGACTACATAATCAAATTCACAAATATTACACCATTTAAACATTATTAAAAATACATAGGCTACTGAGTTACTAAAACAATATTTGTCAAAGAATACATTTGTTTGTTCATGGTTTGAACGTTCTTGTTTCCATTTGTTTAATTTCAAGATCTGAGGTGAATTATCCATTGTTGCTTTTACAGCTACAAAGCTGGAGCACTAAACGATATTCAAAGTCACATTGCATGCTTTTAACATTAAATAAAGCACATAAACACTACCTGAGATTATCATTGACACACTTTGTTTGTTGTTCCAGCCGCAATGTCGCAGAAAAAAAAAACTGGGGGAGGCTGGGGTGGGGGGTTGAGGTTTAAAGCGGTTTACCGCAATACCGCGGGAATTTCTTGCTTTTCAACCGCGGTAAGAAAAAATCCATACCGTCCCAGCCCTAGCGCACACACACACACTCGCTCACTGGTGCGCACACACACACTCACTGTTGCTCGCACTCTCGCGTAGGTTGTCGCCCACTATGACACACTTCATAGATACGAGATGAAACGATCGAATCTCGCGTCCCGACGCCCGTTGTAGTTTACGAATCCCCACGACACCCATAGGTCAAACGGATCGTGCCAAAATCGCGCTAAAATCGTGTAATCTGAACCAGGCAGGTAATAAACGTTTGACCTATCACGCAAAGAACCTATTAAAGCACTAAGACATGGGACCAGTATAGCTAACATTCACATTTGAATATTTATCGCAAGTCATATCGTCATCGCAATATTAAACAAAGTTATCGCACATCGCAGCTTTTCCTCATATTGTGCAGCCGCCCTATTATATAGTTTCTTATAGCTATTCTCATTTTTGTTTTGCTTTAAATGCAGGGATGTTTGACCCTAACTCTTCATTACTCGACATGTTGGTGCATAACTAGTACCCAGCTAGTCGATTACTTGCGCACATGCCTAATGTTTTACTGAACTGTCTGTCGTGTCTCACCAACAGGTCACAGCACAGTCACGACAGAGTACGGGATGCCTTCCAGTCACTCTCAGTTCATCTGGTTTTTTGTTGTATACTTTTTTCTTTTTCTTTATTTAAGGTAAGAAATGCAAATTTTTATTTATAGCATTTTACTAAAATGAAAAAGAAAAGACTTGACATGAAATAAGACCCAGTAAAAAAACAAGAATTATTTACGACGACTAACACACTGAACAAGCTTTCTTTGTTCAGCTCAATGTTGTTGCGTGTTGCTTGTAAACGCCAAGGTTCCGGACTGCGAACAAATCGTCCAATTTTGAGACCTTGTTTTTATTATTTTGCCACCATGTTGCCCAACTGATACGAGCTGCCATTTCTGTTGCATATGAGAAACACAAAATGCCATCAAAACATCAAAAGAGCTTTGCAATGTGGAACATTTATCAGCTCGGACCAATACTAGACGGCACGATGCAGAACAGGTTTACTCACGGGCCGATCTCGATCACACGACACAGCGCTGGGAGATCCGGTGAGAAAAGCGGCTGAATTCGCCGCTGCATTAAACATCGCGGTGAGATCTAGTGAGAAGCGTTTAAATTCACCGCAGAATTCTGTTATAAACCATATCAGATCAAACCATGATGACGTGGAAACCAGGAGAAACATCGTGCCATGAACGAACAAGTTACAGAAGGCTTTTCAATCCACAAATCACCAAAATTCACCGTGAATTTAATGTGGTAATGCTCACTGTAACCATGGTATTGTGGCAGAAATAGCTGAAACCTTTTGAGAGTGAAATTCATGCACTTTTCAAGGGCTTCACAACTTTTCCCAGCACTTCAAAGCTCTAATGTGAATAATTGCATTGCGGGTCGATTTAAAGTGTACCCCTAAATTCAGTGCGTGTGCTCTTATGTTAGTCTGGAGCCCTGAATGCATTATTGTGTTAGTCTTGAAAAAGTAACTAATTATTATACTTTGTTGCTTCATATGGAAAGTTTTAAACATTTTTTTAAACACATTTTTAATGTGCATTTTACCACAGTGTAACACACACACTCTTAAAAAAAATCTAAATAAAATGTCTAATTTGAGTTTTCTTTTCCCAGAATGCATCAGACGAACAATGCCAGGTGTGTTGAATTGTTATGGCGGCATATACTGTCCATCATTCTAATGGCCGTGGCTCTGTCCGTTTCATACAGCAGGTAATGTTTGTTTTAAGTGAGTGCAGGATCTTTGTTCTTTGTAGTGTTGGAGTATTATTGATGCGTTGCGTATGTTGTCCCATGTGTTCATAGAGTCTACCTCCTGTACCACACCTGGAGTCAGGTGATTTATGGGGGTGTGGCCGGTTTGGTGATGGGAGTGGTTTGGTTTTTTATCACCCAAGAGGTGCTAACGCCACTCTTTCCCAAGATGGCAGCCTGGTAATGATGCAAGCACACACACACACACAGAGGTTCATATCCTGAACTTATACACACAGATCTCTGATGGGTTTCTCTTTCTTTTTCTCAGGCCTATCTCAGAGTTTTTTCTGGTGAGAGATACAAGTCTCATTCCCAACATCCTGTGGTTTGAATACACAGTAACCAGATCAGAAGCCAGGTAAATTCACCTGCAGCGTCTACTGCCGAATATCAGATTGAGGGCCTTTCTGACACTTTCCATGAAATAAGACTTAAAAGTCTAAAAAATGTATTTATTGACAGGAGTTGTGCATAACCTTCACATCATGTTCTTGTCGGAGAGGTCAAACTAAATACTATATGAGCGGTTTTATTTTACGTTACTTTTTTTATGAGGTTTTCAATATCGGGGACTAATTTGGGACATGTCTTAAACAGTTTAAACATAAAATTCAAATTAAAAAGTGACAGTAAAGACATTTACAATGTTACAAAAAAGTTATACTTCAAATAAATTCTGTTCTTTTGAACTTTCTGTTCATCAAAGAATCTTGAAAAAAATGCATCTGTTTCCAAAAACTATTTTTAACACTGATGATAATAATAAATGTTTCTTAAGCAGCAAATCATCATATTAGAATGATTTCTGAAGGATCATGTGACACTGAAGACTGGAGTAATGATGCTGAAAATTCAGCTTTGATCACAGAAATAAATTACATTTTTACTATAAATTGAACTAGAAAGCAGCTACTTTGAATTGTAATAATATTTCACAATATTAAAAATTAAAAAATATATATAATATAATATTAAAAAAATCTTCCCAGCACCAAACTTTTAAATGGTAGTTTAATTAATAAAATAATCAAATTAAAATGTAAAAAACAAAATCTTCCCAGCCCCAAATTTTTTAAACGGTAGTTTAATTCAGAAAATAATCAAATAAAAATGTACAAAACAAAATGAGTAAGAAGGTTGCCGATTTAATCTAAATGATGTTAGTAGGGTCTAGCTAGTTTGGGACCAAATGTTATCAATAAACTTAATAAACTCACATAAACTGAAGAAATGTTAGTTTTTTTTGATAATTTTTCAGGCTTGACTGGTTGAGCTTGATGAATGCAGTCAACACTAAATAGAGATTGATGATACTCGTCATCCTGCTATGCTGTAGAAAAGGTCCAAATGATGTCACTTCCTGTGCGTCACAATTTCAATGGAAACTTCCATTTCTTTATTAGCGGGAAAAATCAGTAACGGTTTGCATGAAACGTTTGTAACAGATACGTCTTTTAGACAGATGTGTAAAACTTATCTTGTGGAAAGTGTCTTCTAAACCTTTGGCTTACGTTCTTCTTTTGTCTTCTCACACAGAAACAGACAACGAAAGCTGGGAACGAAGCTTCAGTGATTTGCTTCAAAACCCCAGTGAAAACTGACCACACACACATACATACATATGCACACACACACACACACTCTCAAACACACTGGAGTTTCATAGTCTGGACTGTTCTGGTTAATGTGAAAGCACAGAACAGAGTACTTGTGGACCAAAGGAGCGAGTTTGTATCGCAGACGTGACCGTTATCACATGACCCAACTGTTCGCACGACAACATGGCCTTCTCCTCCCCCCCCCCGTCCTTAGGCTGCCCTGCGTTCCTAATGCATGCAGACCGTGCAAGAGACACAACTATTTAATGACAAATGTAATATATATTTTATTCATTAACATTCACAGGGCGATGTGAAGGGGGGGGAGGGAAGAGGTGGAAGTGAATGAAAGAAATTTTTACGACATGGCAAACATATCAGCATGGCATTACTTTTTATTTAAACGACATGATAAAGGACCAGGGACCTGAAAGGGGATGGGTAATAAAAACAGGAGGGGAGGAATGCAGAAACAAATGCCGCATTTATAACAGATGAGGCGGTGGTGGGGGGGGGGGGGGGGGATAATTGCTTTTACTCATTTGTATATCCTAAAATAAATAAATAAATATTCATTACAAGGTGAATATCGCAAAAATATGTCCAGGTCACAATTTACCCTAAAATAATATGGCTTTTTTTTTTATTATTTTTTTTTTTTTACCAAATTCTCATTAACGTGTCCAGGCGTTTTACCTTCTTTATTCTCAATAATGATTCTCATTACTGTGATAGGTCTTTTTTTTTATTGCATATTGCTTTACAGAATGTGCTTGGCACAATGTAAAAACTCATAATGGTCCTAAAATAGGCTTCACTTTCTTTAAGTAAAATATTTATTTGGTTTGATTTTTGGGGCGAAACACAACCCCGACATGTTCTCGACAGGCTTTGCGAGATTCACCTTGGATTCCTGTTAAAAAGTGTAATGTAAACTAAAATAATTTGCACTTTGTCAATTCGATTGGATATTAACACTAGTTTTTGTGTGTGTGTGTGTGTGTGTGTGTGTAGAGGCAAGGATTCTTGTGTTTCTGCTCTTTGCTGGCCCCTTTTTGTTTTAAAGTGTGTCTTCTGACAGACCGTGTCACTCACTCAAGCTGCACTTTTGCATTCACTTTTTCCTCCAGACGTCCGTGAGCATGATTTGGTAAATGTCTTGAGCATAACGGCATTTCAGAACATGGAGTTGCTGCAACTAGTTTCAGATTCATTTGTCTCAATTGGTGCTGGGAACAAAATTTAGGTCATGGGAACAAAATTAGGGCCTGTTTTTGGTCAGAATTATGTTTCAACACCATTTGCGTTGTGTTGTGTTGTACTTGCAAAATGTGTTTCGTTCTGCAACATCACAAAGAACAACTGTTTGTTTCAGTGTGCAGATAATATGCAGTAATATTTCATTTGAATTGTCATGTCTTTTTTTTTTTTTTTTTTTTAAATATCAATCATCTCAAAGGATGCCATTCTGACAGTGCAGGAAAAATAAAGCTCAGCTTTTTAATATTAATGTTTTTTTCTTTTATATTTCTGACCTATTTTTCCCTGATGTGGGCCATTGTTTCACCTGAACTACTTTCCGCTTGCGACATTCCCATAATACCACTTTTGAATATTTAAGGACGGCTTTGCAACCGCTACCACAGGAAAAGAATACATGTCAAATGGAAATATGAAAAGGACATTAAAAAAAAAAATTATAATCTGGACCCAAACCTCAGGTGAACTCTAGCATGTACCGAGGCCTCTGTTTTTAGGATGATGTAGAAACGGTCTGTGACGGGGTGTTTATATAAAGGGAAGGGAGGTTATTGCATAACTCTAAGATGATCCTCTCTTTTATCGTGTAATTCATATCAGGCTGAATAAAAAGCAAAATATGTTTATGTATGAACTGTTGCAGTTATTTGTGCGGGTCTGAGTCAATGTGAATGTTGATTTATTGTGTAATAGCAAACAAATATATATTTTCTTTGATGTGTATAATAATAATAATTCGTTACATGGAAGGGGCAATCTCCTCAACCACCACCAATGTGCAGCATCCACCTGGATGACGCGACGGCAGCCATATTGCGCCAGAACGCCCACCACACACCAGCTTACTGGTGGAGAGGAGACAGTGATGAAGCCAATCAGTGTATGGGGATGATTAGGAGGCCGTGATGGACAAATTTGGCCAGGATGCCGGGGTTACACCCCTAATCTTTTTCGAAGGACATCCTGGGATTTTTAATGACCACAGAGAGTCACGACCTCGGTTTAACGTCTCACCCGAAGGACGGTGCTCTTTGAATGACAGTATAGTGTCCCCATCACTACACTGGGGTGTTAGGACCCACACCACAGGGTGAGCACCCCCTGCTGGCCTCACTAACTTAACGTGTATCATAAGTTCCTAAAGTCTACAAACTATGGTTTCGGAATACACTGAAATTAATATTATTTTTAAATTATTAAACACATTTCTTATTTATTTAAACTTGAGCTTCAGTTTAACTGAATCATTTTGTAAATTTCACCAGCTGTATATCGCAAAAACTATGTCATGTATTTTATTAACTACAAAACTATAGGTTCGGTAAACACTACAATTAATATTGTAATATTGTGAAATTATTAAAGTACAGCTACATTTCTGATTTATTTCAACTTGTTCTTCAGTTTAACTGAATCATTTTTATTTCTTTTTATTTTCACCAGCTGTTTAAATGTATCGCAAATGTATTTTATTAACTACAAAACTAGTTTCGGTATACACTGAAATTAATATTTGAATATTATTATTTAATATTTTTGAGAAAAACATACTTCATAATACTAATAATTAATAATGTCATTGCATAATTATCTTACTTTTGCACGTTATTTCACAACTTTAATCGCGCGTTACTACTTTTTACAAATTACTAATTGTCCGGAAGGCCATTTCAATAACACGAGCCGCTTATATTCGAGAATCCCGCGTTGTGGAGCTGCGCAGGCGCAATGGGTTTCCCGGTCCGAGTCATTACGTCACCGCAGCGCGACTCGTGTTTTCGGTGGAGGCGAGTGAAATCGAGCGGAATATAGAGAGAGAGAGCGGGAGAGAGAGACACACACACCATGTAAAACACACTGTTGAGTGGACATGAGGTATTTACAACCGTGTCAGCGTGTGGAAGAGATGAAACAGCCCTGAAAGACTCAAAGTTTCCTCCGTTGGAGCTTTGCAGGTGAGCTGTTTTTGTGAAGGCTTTTCTCTTGTTTACATGCGATTTTTGTAGTGTGCATTAGAGGTTGACTCTTCCTCTTGCAGGGACCTCATGGTTGGGTTATGGCTCTGACATGCCTTAAGTTGAAAAGTACATGCTAACAAAAGACATGCCACAGTTGCAGAGCAGTGTAGATTTGAGCGCTCTGTGAAATACTTCAGCTTATACTTTCTCATACTCTTTGCGGACACTAACCATTCGTGCTAATCAAAAAAACATCTTCCTTTTGTGCCATATGTCTGTCTTTGAGTGTTTGCTGGCTCTCAGCTCTTGAGTCTGTGGTGTTTTGGTTTGTTATAGTTAACTGTTAAGCCAGAGCAGTAAACGCCCACCGTGGAATCTGTTAAGTTTCGTTTCTTTATGTTTCGTTTCTTTATATCCCGTTTATGTACTTGCTTTATTTTAGCTTAATTCAAATAAAACAACCAATAGTCCAGTCATTTAATGAGAAAAGGGTAGGACAAATTGCAACAGAAGCAAACTCAACTGATTCTGTATTCTCAATATGTCCTGAGTAAGGATTTAAAAAAAGCCCTGAAGAATCCCATAATGGTAAAGTTTCGAAAAAGACCCAGATATACCCTATTCATACGCCTATTTATGCTTATTGCAGATTAATTATTTGTCAGAGATGGGGTTTGGGTCTGTGGTACTGTTTCTGGGGGACAAGTCTGAGGGAAGAACAGGAGACAATGGTAAAGGAGAATGCAGAAGACAAAAGGTAGGTAAAAAAAAAAAAAATGAAACAGAAACAGTCCCACGGACCCCATCTCTACAATAATAATTAATAAAGGCTGGTTTAAAGTCCTCCTTCCTGCCTCTCATGGGTAGCCTAAATGGTTTCCATTCAGACCTTAACATTAAGTCTTTTACTGTTATATGTCAACAAGACATTTTCACCTGGCTATACCCAATGTTTAGATCTGTTGTGGTATTTGTGCAAATTAAACTTTTACTGTTGTATATCATGACATTTTCACCTGGCTATACCCAATGTTTAGATCTGTTGTGGTATTTATGTAAATTAGATATATTTGTTGTATTTATGCAAATTAAACTTTTACTGTTATATGTCAAGACATTTTCACCTGGCTATACCCAATGTTTAGATCTGTTGTGGTATTTATGCAAATTAGATTATGCACCGTCTGCCCATGTTAACAAACAATTAAAAAAACGTGTAATCATTTTTTTTTTTTTTTTTGTCTTGATGCAAGTAATCAACTCAGTAATTTTCATGGTGATATCTAAAGGTTAAAATGTTTACCCTATTCACGTGAGGAAAAAGAAGGAATAGGGTATATTTGGGTCTTTTCCCGTAATGGGATTCTTCAGGGCTTTTTTTTTTTTCTTACTCAGGACATATTGAGGATCTGAAATCAGTTGAGTTTGCTACGGTTGCAGTTTGTCATAGGTTGACCCCCCATTTTGACTCCAAATGACTGGGCTATAAAGGACGTTTTATATCCACTGATTTTTTTTTTGTTATCAACATTTTTTTTTTTTTTTTCCATACACAACATATATGTATATAATAAATAAATAAATAAATAAATAAATAAAAATAAAACAACAGACACATATTCAACATCTCAATGTCCAATCAAAAGGAGGGAGAAAGGGGAGGACAGAGAAAAAAGAAAAGAAAAAAAAACCCACAGTATATCCACTGATTTGACCATCAAAAATATAGTTTCTTATTTCATAATACTATTATAGATTCACATGTTTGCACAGAATATGTACCCGCAGCTACTAGTTAACACACCCTTGTTTTATTGAATGCTTATAATCATTGTGTAACATAAAACGGATGCTACAGAACAGGGTGTATTAACTTTGATTTGTGTATTTGTTAGATTGTTGTGGGAACACGTTTGTCTTCTGATCTGTTGTTATATCTGTTCACACTTTATCAGACACACCACCATGCTATCATTGTTTGTAATGTGTGTTAACTTTGATTTTATCCTCTTTTTTTAATTATTATTATTATTATTATTATTATTATTATTATTATTATTAATTTTGCAATCTGATTTCTTTGTGTACTGTTTTTCTTAGATCTGCTCATGATTATGAAGGGTGTCTATTGGATTATTTCTGCAACATGCTTTCATTTGTATTGGTCATGGAAAGGTTCTCAAGATATAAACTAGTTCAGATGTCCTATTACAAAAAATATATATTTCTGTTATGGTGGTAATATCATGTTTGCTATCAGAATAGGTTAATGATTATATTTATATTATATAAATGGTTATCCACTGTTGTCTCTGAAGTCCATGGTCAGGAATGTATTTGACTGATATGAACGTGTTTGATCATTATAATCAACTTGTATAATGATCATACTATTGCTTTAATAAATAAATATAAATAAATAAATAAATGAATGAATAAATATTATATATATAAAAAAAAAATATATATATATATATATATATATATATATATATATATATATATATATATTATTATTATTATTATTATTATTATTATTATTATTATTATTATTATTATTATTATTATTATTATTATTATTATTATTATTATTATTATTATTTTTATTTATATATACATTTTAATTTTTAAACCTTTTTCCTAAAGTAATTGGCATGCATTTAAGAGACAACGTTGGGTTGGTTGCATGGCCTTTATTTCAGTTAGTAGCTTTTCTGATTTCAGGCAGAATTACTATAAATAAATCATATGAAACTGTTTAAAAGAGTGTGCAGTGACTGACCTGGAGTTGCTCCGTGAACAGAGTCGACTTTGTTACTTTGATAAAGTCTGTTTTTTGACAACATAACATGAGTGTTTTGTCATACACAGAAGATTCCCGGACTCCTCAAGACCGCACTAAGCTCTCTGTATCTGTGTGCACAGGTGATCATGATGGACAAGTGTATGTGGTGCACCACGGCCCTGGAGGCGGAGGGAGATGTGGCGATCGCCACCATGTTGAAACGCTACAGTTTAGGGCAGCATCCTGAGAGTGTGATGGAGTCTCTGAATGATGACCTCAACTACTGCATGGAGTGTGTGGTGGAGTATCATCGAGCCAGAGACAAGGCCCCTGGTCTGACTCTGCACAAGGTACGCAAATAACGGCATATTTACAATGCAAAGGCATTTTAAGTGGCATTTACTTGTCTTAATACACTGTTTGGTGGCATGAATGCAATTGCACAGCAATTCTAACTCTATACTTTCATACTAGGGGGTGAGGTGGGTCAGAGCAGGGATCATTTAAGGTGTGTTCACACTTGGCAGGTTTGGTTCGATTGTTCTGTTGGTGTGGTTTTGAATCAGCGTTGCCATCCAGAACCCTGGTGTGCACCAAATAAGCAGACCAAGATCCATGTGACCGTTAAAGTATGGTCTATTCTATATATTGTGGTGGAAATTCACCAATAAAATTAGTCAAATCAGGCTACTTTTTATTTAACAAAAAAAATTTTTTTTTATTTGTCTGAAATCATGATCAGGTTAGTCTCTCTTACAACCGAAACACATCTCTGAGAGCTGCAAATTGACCTCTAAGCAAAACAGAGTACTGACGAACATAAATATTATTTTAATTGGAAACATTTTATCAGACTCTTCCCAGGCCTACTGACCTTGACTACGGAAAGAAGCATTATCACAAGCTGTTTCTCACAGCATTTGCAGATTAAAACTTTAAACAGAAGAGAGAGAGAGACAAAAAGAGTTTAAAGGGGCAATATATCTGTGTCTTCTACCTTCTACCGTGATGGCAAGAGGGGCCTATGATCGGTAGTTCTCTGAGGCCCTGTTTTTTAGTGCCTCAGATAACTTACAACATCTCCATAATTTACAGTCAAAAACTAACCCTTGCATATATGCCATAACCTCCGTTGGACAGCGAACTGCTTGAAACATTCTTAAACTATTAACATTCTTTGGACGCTATTACTTTGTCCTCCTCTAATCCCTGTCACTAGCATCATATATTAAGTAACCATAAAGGTAGAGTGTCTGTTTTTAGAATAAAAAAATATTGATTTATACGAGTACTATATGGAGACCTCCGATGCAAAAGCCACCTCTGTCAAAAATGAGATAATAATTGAGTGAATGCTCTCCGCACATAGTATACGCTCATCAAATGCTTTCACTTCAACCTCACTAAATCCCAGCATCAGCCCATTCAGAAATGCCGGTACTTGGGTAGAAACCTATACATAGGAGCCTGATAAAATTTAATATTAAACAAAAACTTTAGACAGACTTGGAGGCTTTTGCATCTGAAAAAAATATTTTGTATATGTATACGCATGTATACCCACACCCATGCATGTATACCCACACTATACATTATTTTTTTAAAAAATTTCACTCAAAAACAATGTATCTTTCATGATTAAAAGTTACTCGTAAGATTGGCCAAACGAATCCTGTGTAAGCAGTGGTATTGCTTGAAATGCACATAGGAAAATAATATTTCTCTTACAATTGTAAGAATTTAGGTAGTTTGAAAATCAGATATACTACATCTGCCTTGTCATTACTGTCACATGACCTACAGTGTCAGTTGTTCTTTATTGCCATTCATAAATCATCCCCCGTGGCCTCATGGGGGTTGTAAAGTGTCCATGGGGTGGTGTGGCGCAATGGATAAGACACATGCCTTTGGTGTGAGAGACCTGGGTTCGAATCCACTGTGAGACACCAATGTGTCCCTGAGCAAGACACTTAACCCCTAGTTGCTCCAGAGGCGTGCGACCTCTGACATATATAGCAATTGTAAGTCGCTTTGGATAAAAGCGTCAGCTAAATGAATAAATGTAAATGTAAAAATGTGTCCAGCGAATGCGCTCTCAAATTCGGAAGTATTAAGTTACTAGTAGTGTTTGCCCACTGTTTTTCAAATGCTATTAATTCGTACATACTAGTCTGTTGGCATACCGTTTTCCACATACTATATAGTAGGGTAGTATTCGATTTTGGGCGCAATATGTGTCTTAAGAACTGGTCTGACCAACTAGCAATTAGTTAAGGCTAATCGGTCTTAATTTTCTGATTTAAATTAGACCTATCTTTTCATGTAAAAATGATGTGACTAACTTGTAAGACTAGTCTAAGCAGTTTATACAACAGGCCACGGGGGCTTCTCGTCATAAGGGCTACTTTGCCATTACAGTTTAGTGTTGTAGGTGTTGAACATACCATGTGCACATTTACAGTCAGTGCATTTAGCCTATAGCACACAGCTTTGTTTTGTGTTTTCGGTACTGAATCAACTGTAGCTTCAATAAATATCCTTTGGATGATTTTTGTTTTTGAGAGAAGCATCCAACTTGTGTTAACTTTTATATTTACTCTTCTAACTGACTGTGGCAGCCTAGATCACTCAGGCCTGACTCCTACATGACCTAGGCTGAATCAAAGGATATTTATTGCAGCGGCAGTGTATTCCAGAATCCTCCCCCTCAGGAAGTTCTTCTGCAAAATGCACGCCATAAGATTAGTTTTGTATCTTTTAGGTTTGGTGTTAAAAATGACAGCATGAAAGCTAGACGAACCAGGACAAAATGTATCCGTTTCTTTTTGTTGTCCAGACCAAGAAAACCAAACTACAAACACCCATAGTTCGTCTTTACACAGAACTTACAGCAGGCACACGGCAGTCTTAACTCCTCATTCCTAACTGTGAAAGATACAATTTGTTGATCCAAGAATTTTGTTGTATTGAGGTGAGTAACACAAACTGGAGACCATTCACAGTGATCCCATTCACAGGTCCTGTTTTATTTTGGCTTATCTTCAATCTCTTGCTACAATTACTTCACTATCTTATTGCTTTCTTTGACTTGTACATTCCATTCAGTGTGTGTCATAAGCCATGTTTCCACCAATTTTGGGATATCGGCTAATGGAAACATAAAATCTATACGTGCATAAAAACAAACAACTAGGAATTTAATAATAATTTTTGTATTATTATTATTATTTATTATCATGAACTACAATGGAAACACATTTACCGAATAAAATCCTTGACTCGCATCAAAGTCATGTGACATCACGGTCACAGTCCTGCAAAGAAACATCATCAAAGTGAATGGCACAATACTGGGTATAAACATCTATTGGTACAGTATGAGTCGCATGAATAAACATGCATCATTGTTTTCAAAAGTCTCCGTTTTCACAGTCCACACTACAACGTGAAAACGGCGTCTTCAAATGTTTCCACTTGGGAAACTGAAGGCCAAACCAGAGAGAAAAAGATGCGTTTTCAAACAAAAATATATTGGTGTAGACGAGGCCCAAATTTGGCCTGAAATTCCCTGGTTTTGTTCGTAGTGCTTCCAGGCTACAACATATTTCTCTAATGAAAATGCATTATAGCCTCTGTGAAACTCTCATTAATGAATCCGTCTCTCCCTAAGCTAAAAGCTCTATTAGTAAACTCTAAACCGCAATATTGGAGAGCATATGCTGTTAAGCGTCCCTCGATAGGGTGTCAAATGTCCTTTTACGCTAAATGCAGGCAGCGTCTGCAGGAGTGTTTTTACTCCTCACTCCTCAGTCTATTTATTATACTTCTTGGAAAATTCCATTTCATTAATCAACTTTTGTATGATTCAATCTTTCTGTTGTATGCGTAACAATCTCTGTAATTCATGCTTTATCTGCAGGATGTCCTGCAGGATGTCCTTCAGTTGTGGCCTTCGCTGTTGTCTTCTAGCGGTTTTCTCTTTCTTCATTTATAGCCTTTGTCATTCTTATCTCCACGTGTTTTTGACATCCTCTTTCACGCATCTGTGCCCTTTAGTTAACCTTTGTGGTTGGTTATGAACCTTTTAGTTCAGGAACTTTAGGTTTCACAACTTTTGCAGATTTCATCCTGTTGCTACACAAAAGCAGTATTTCACAAGTTACAAGTAGCATATAATGATGCTCTTAGGATTCTTTTGAAAGTCCCACGCTGGACCAGTGCCAGCCAGTTGTTTGTGCAGAATGGTGTGACCACACTAAATGCTGTAATAAGAAATGTTGTTTGTAAATTTATGATGAGACTCATGGATTCGCAAAATGAAATTATTACTGTTTTTATATGGCCTGACCTGAGCAGTACTAGGTACACCTCGCTGCTTTGGAGGCACTGGAGAAATTGTTTATATGGATTATAGTAATCCTTTGTTTGTATTTGTCTGTCTGTCTCTTTTACATACAGTACCAGTCAAAAGTTTGGAAACACTACTATTTTTAATGCTTTTGAAAGAAGTCTCTTATGCTCATCAAGCCTGCAGTTAAAAACAAAAAAAACTGTAATATTATGAAATATTATTACAATTTAAAATAATGGTTCTCTTTTTTAATATACTTTAAAATGTAATTTTATTTTTGTGATGCAAAGCTGAATTTTCATCAGCAAGTACTCCAGTCTTTGGTGTCTTATGATCCTTCAGAAATCATTCTAATATGATGATTTGATACTCAGTTATTGTCAATGATGGAAACAGTTGTGCTGTTTAATATATTTTTTTGGAATACTTTCTTCAGGATTCATTGAGTAAAACGTTAACAGCATTTATTCATAAAAACAGCATTTATTCAAAATAAAAACATTTCTAACAATATAAATCGTTACCATCACCTTTTATCAATTTAACGCATTCTTGTTGAATTAAAGTACTAATTTCTTAAAAAAAAAAATAGTTATTGTTCCCAAACGTTTGAACGGTAGTGTATATTGTTACAAAAGATTTCTATTCTAAATAAATAGTTCTTTTTAACTTTTTATTCATCAGATAATCCTGAAAAAATATCTCCGGTTATAAAAAAATATTAAGCAGCACAACTGTTTCCAACATTGATCATAAATCAGCATATTAGAATGATTTCTGAAGGATCATAAGACACCAAAGACTGGAGTACTTGCTGATGAAAATTCAGCTTTGCATTACAAAAATAAATTACATTTTAAAGTATATTAAAAAAGAGAACCATTATTTTAAATTGTAATAATATTTCATAATATTACTGGGTTTTTTTTTTCTGTTTTTTTTTTTAACTGCAGGCTTGATGAGCATAATAGACCTCTTTCAAAAGCATTAAAAATAGTAGTGTTTCCAAACTTTTGACTGGTTCTGTATTTTATTTTTTATGGACCTTTTTTGAGTCTGAAATAAAGAAATATATAAAGAAAGGAAGTCAAGTGCGATGTCATTCTATGAATTGCAGGTGCTTTTCAAGCAAATAGCATTCAAGCATCTTTATATAACTACCTTAAAAGCAAGCAAAATAACTTATTTGAAATGGGTAAATGGCAATATAAGCATACAAAACTAGATGGAGTGCATTGCTTTCCATTCATTACTTATTACTAAAAAAGGAATCAATTTGGTGTTTGCATGCTATCAGAAATGCGCTTCTCTGTGTGTACCGAAATTTAGTTCTCTTTTGCCTCCTCTTGCGCTGGAATGGTTTTTATAATCGGTTGAATGTGTAAATTGGCATGACAACTTTTGCAAGTGATAAACTTTCGCTCTATGATGGTTAAACTTCATAAACTTAAACCTGTGAATCACTCTACGATCTGATTAACCCCTAGAAACGCCAAACTAATCACCTACATTGAGTTTATCCTAAACAACTTGCATTTCATTCAAGGTACATTTGAATAGTTTATGCAGTCCCTGAGGATTTATTTGTAAACTGTGCGGTTGCTAGTGCCATGTTGTACTGTTTCAGCTTGCATGAGAGACTAATTCTCAATCTCTTACAGCGTTTGTGGGAAATGGAAAAGGCCCGACTCCTGAAAGTGTTGAAATCTAATCTGGACATGGAGCTGGAAGAGGATGATCTATTTATCATTGAAGATGATAACGAGAAGCCGGTGTCAATGATCTCGCCTACGGAATTCCATGACAATATCCGCTGCCCACTGTTTGAAGTTCTGAAGTATCCGTACCTGCTTTGCCACCGTGATCTGTGTAAGTCATGTTCCCATTACCAACCTCATTCTGTGTGGTCAGTGGCGTAACTAGCCAACACCGGGCGCTTATGCAGGATTACTACAGCACGTGATGACGCAATGTCCATGAGGAGGCTACCATGAATAGGACAGGATAGGATCATAGAGACACGACATATAAGAGACGAGATGACTGACAAAATGAGGAGTGGCCTACGCGAACCACAAAAAAAACTCACTGGTCAATGCGCACCATAACACATGAAGAAACACTGCTGGTGACGGCACACCATAACACATTGTTACTCACTGCTATGACTACACACACAGGCCTAGGTCCAAATACATAAAAAAGATGCTCACTTACATTTCCAGCGTTCCTCTGTGTGGGCATCTGGGATTCCCCAGTCCCAATTTGAAACAAATTACACCAAAATCCATCATTGTTCGTTTCAAACATGTATTTAATGATCAGTAAAATATGTTGTTGCCATTTATTTACCGAAATAAATTTGCGATAAAGTAAAATGCGATCAGACTAAAAGTAGCAAAATGCGATAGGGGGTCCTGGCTGTCAATCAATATCTTCCAGTCACGCGGGCCCCTGATTGATCCGGGCCCGTAAGCAACCACGTACCCTGCTTACCGATAGTTACGCCTGTGTGTGTGGTGGTTAAAAATAAGGACTTAACTTATAAAAGAAACTAGTTCCAATGAGCATTCTGTTCCACTCTTAGTCCTCTGGTAATAAAGGTGTCAAAAAGCTTGAGAAAGAGCTAACCATGTGGTTCGATGTTATTTGTTAGTACAAGATTAAATGTAAGTAAAGTATGGAATAAATCCCTCAAGGGAAATTGTAGTGGGATATACAGAAAATATCTACAGAAGATAACACAACATATAAAATATTGTTGAATAAGCTCGTCATTATTTTCAAAATGAACACTGACAGGGTAACGCAAACATCCCATGCAGGTGATCTCTCTTATGACATGGATATTTGACAGTCATTCAACTTATTATTAACGTAATGGCGGGCGCGGCCGTCGTAACTTGATTGTGTCGAGTCTTCCGGTCTCATCCGCTTCCAGTTATATTAGCCGTACAAAAACAGTTCGTTATGCTGATTGATATTGCAAACTTTTACTTATCATATTTTATTATTGTAATCATAAACATTGGTTTGAAGCGCAAATTATTTGACCATTTACTGCATTTTGTTATTCGTCCAATTATTTATTGTAGCGGCTAATTAATTTGAAGTGCCCACTGACAATCACAGAAAATAGCTTACTTCCACGTTGCTACATAAGGTGAGTATATTTTAGTGCTCATACTAAAATATTTCATACTTCACATTTCTGGGGCTTTCAGAAGCAGACGTCATCATAGTTGAGTAAACCTGTGGTGAACGGAAAATGCAACAAATATAATTTGCTCTTATAGCAAAAGGAAAAAAAAAAACACAATATTGTTTCTATGACTTTCCAAAAGAGAGAAATATTGAGATTGATTACAGTGGTCAGAAGAGAGAAAGATGTCAAATTTGCCGTCGCTCCCACAGCTGTTATATTAGAAACAACCACACAGCAGCGTTAACCAGATTTCTGTGATTTAATGACAAGGTAATATAACAAAGTATAATGGTACAAATGTACATTTCAATTTAAAAGTGAAAATGTAAATCTTGCAGTTTTTATAATGTTAAAGTGCCCCATTTTTATAAAGGTTCCTAATTTTGTTTTTGGTCTCCTACAGTTGGTTTACATGCATCAAAGACCAAAACCCCCACAAATTTTCACAATATACATTGCACATCACCTCAAAGAGTCTGAATCTTCGAATGAACTATTTTCAATCTATCTAAGCCCCTCCTTTCGGCGAGCCTACTCTGCTCTGATTGGTCAGAGGGCTCAGTCTGGTGTGATTGGTCTTCTGCTTACAATGCATGTTGGAAACAAAACGCTTATTACCATCTGAATTTCAGCTCCGGAAACTTCCTCAGCACGTGATACACCTTGAAATAAACCGGAACGATGGCATTGGTTTTTCCTGTACCAAGTGCAGCGCAGTCCTCATCCTATTGAACTGCATGCAAATTGAATTTGACATGTCAAGGCGGCGCTATTTTCAGTGCTGCAGTCACGAACCAAACTCTTCCAGGCCTCAGCTACAACTAAAGTACTTGAGGGCGGGTTAAAGTAGAAGTTGTTTGAGGGCAGCCAATGAAAACCATAGGCTGGCATTATCCAAATTTGTTACATTAAGTAGGGATGTTGCTGATGACACTTTTCGTCAGTTCAGAATCAATTCTTTCTTTTAGGAAACAATAACTTCATTTGTTGTGCGCTTTGATCTTTAAAACTTTGCAGACCTTTTACATTCATAAACCGCTATATTATGCACTGCATTAAAGATAATATTCGAAAAAGTATAATGAGGCACTTTAATAACATCAGTCATCACAGCTTTTGAAATGAGGCCCATTGACCAATCAGAATCAAACGAAAAAGCATGTCTGATCTGATGTGTAAGGATTGTGTTTGCCACTGTGGTGGCAAACCATTTTCTATTACTGAATAAGAGACAAACATGTAACAATTGTCTTTAAAGATTATTTATTCCCTTGCAAGGATAGGTCCGCATATACATACAGTCATAAAGAGTGCCTGCAGAGTATGGCCAAGAGAGGGGGCATCCTTCCTTCTTTATAGTTGTTTCTCCCCCAAGGTTGTTTCCCCGAGGCTAAATGAAGATGTGTCTCAGCCATAACTAACACATTGATTAGATTTGTCTATTATGTTATACCCTTGAATGGAGACCCTCTGTCTCGGTCATACACTTAGTCACAGATTAACTTTTGTCAGGTCATATACAAGGTCATACACATACTTGCATACATTCATAAGGGTATGTATCGACACATGCATGCATTCATAAGGGTTAATAACAGTTCTTTGTTCTATCAATGTGGCAGAGGATCATGGGACTTAATGCAATTAATTTAATTATCATCATATTTCTAATATTCTAAGAAAATGCGAACATATAGAATATTACATTTCTTCCACAATTCCCCTCTTTTTATCGTTCATTGATAACTAAAATAATAAGACAGCAAATTTAAGTCATTACATCACATTTATACTCTTCATCTCTGATTTTCATATTAATTATCACTCTCTTAAACACGTGAAAAGGTTTTAAAAAGAAGAAAAATCCCCCCTTTTTTTTTTTTTTTTTTAATGGGGCTAGTCCCTTAAGTATTTAGCAAGCAATTAAAGATTTTATCTGAAGCCGGGCTAAATAAATAAACACTGTTATTGCACTCCTGACATAAAATCAGACCCGCAGTCACCTCAGTATAAACAAGAAACACTACAGATGTTTAGAGTAGGAAAAACATATATCTTTACTCAATTAATTCATCTCACTGTAACTTCCACTGTTTGTATCATCAAATTTTGTTTGTTTTGGACATACTTCATTAAATTGATCCTCATCATTAGACATTCGAAGCATTTGGGATGAGATTTGTTTTTGTTACCAAAGCTGAAATGCATTGCATTATACATGGTTGGCACATCAACACCAGAAATCCCACTATTATCACTGGCAGTATTGTATGACACATCCAATAGCCCCACCCTGCCCAGAGGTTGGTGAACCATTCAAACCATGAGTTGTTACTTCTGGGTGTGTTATTTTACGGCCATTCTCATGTGCTCAATAATATTGGTTATGTTGTCACTAGAATCTGGAATGTAAAAACCGCAAAATGTTCCTAACATTTTACATACCCCTCCTTTCTCAGCCGTTAACATGTCCAATACCAATCATTTCTGTATAACAAAGCATTTTCAGTACTGTTTGCAATTGCTAACACAGTCCATGCTAAACCATTGATCTTATTAAATGCTCCAGTAGTTCCTCCCTCTAGAAAGATGGACCACCCCACATTAGCTCCCGGTGTGGTCCATGGGTTAGAAAGTGTATACCCGTTGTGGCCAATTGGCATCGTTTCTGGCAAAAGGTTAATGTCTCTTTTCTGTCTCACTATCGATGGACATTCTTCTGGCATATACACGGATGTACCCACATTCATCAAAGCTGGATAGCAACAGCCTGACCGTTTCTTTGTTAGTATATAATAAGCCCTGTCTCCACATACCCAGACTGCCACTGCTGAAGTCACTTGTACCCCTTTTCCACCAAGGCAGAGCTGGTGCTGGTTCGGAGCCAGAGCCTAGTTTCAAATCGGTTCTTTGTTTTTCCACCGCCAAAGCACCAGCTCCGAACCAGTAAAACTGGTTCTTAAGTAGCACCAAATCATTGCAGGGTCTAGAACGGAGCCAAGAAAGAACCGGTTGCGTCAGAGGCTGGGGGCGGGGTTACCGTGGCCAACAAGACTGAAGAGAAACTTGTGACCGCCATTTTCAAATAGCAGCTAATCGAGCTAACAGCAGCTAAACACGATGGACGCGATCTAAAATATAAATCTAAGGCTAAAGTCGGCATTTTATTGTTAAAAATAAATGTTATGTACATGCCGTTACTCTCGCTTGTAATCTCCGTCTGTACAAATAATGGCGAGCCGCGCGAACACGTTGGATCCGCCGTGTTTGGATGCCGATGTAGGTCCGCAAAGCCATGAACATCAATAGCAAAGCAACCTGCGCCGTTGTTGATGATGTGTTTGGCGCCGCCGCGCTAACGTTGCTGAGAAAGATGAGACGTGGCTGTGACGTGAGACCTGGCTCTGCGTTGGCTCTTTTAGCCTGTGGAAAAGCAAACCGGTTCTTTGGAGGCTCGTCAGTCGAACCAACTCTGAACCGGCACTAGCTCTAGCTCCGAACCAGCACCTGGTTCTTGTTGGTGGAAAAGGGGTATTGGTCCCTCGAAAGGGCACATAAGTCATGGTGTGGTTACTGTTGGTCGTAACTGAACAGTTCATTTTATCATTCTCCATTCAGACCATCCTACCCTAAACTTTGGTTTTGTTGAACAAATGCACACATCCCCTCTTTGAGGCGTTACCCGCAGTGGTTTGTTCATTAACACTGGTTTGTTTACATGCATACACATTGTTTTAGTTGCTGTTGTTGTTTTCCCCTTTTCTAATTCAGCTGCTGCTTTCAGTATCTTAGTCATTTGACACGGTATCAGACTCTGTTTCATTCACAATTTCAACAGTCAATGGTATTGCCTTCCAGGCATGTGACACTTGCAAACAGAGCCAGCAGCTTGAGTTTATTTTCAGTTCATCTTTTTGCAAAAGGGCCAAAGTACATGCTTTGTTGACATTTTAACATAGCATCTCTTACCGCTGGATTAACCTCATTTTTCTCAACTTTCACATCCTCCATCCATGTTGGTCTTTTTCCCACTGGCTTGTCACCTGGTTCGATCAGGGGTGCAGCCGCGCTTTCCTTCCCACTGCCAGCTTGACCTGTTGATACCAGTCAGTTCCTGTCCGGTCTACTCCACAGTAGCACAGTCCACTATCTGATGATCTTACTCCTCTTAGCTTTTTTTTTAATCACTCTTAACCTGCCATCTGTCCCATAGCCAATCGGATCGTAATAAGCTTTCACATCCGACCACTCGCACGGGTGTTTGCAGAAATATACTTGATCAAACCTGCTTTCGCCATCATAGTCTCTACAGTAAGGACAGTTCCTCTCATAAGGATTGCACTCGAACCTGGCATTCGATCCTTCCACCAGAGTGACAATGTCCCCTACTAAACCGTTCACTGGGATTACTATTGTCAGTGTTTTTTGCCCTTTTCACACGGTGATGACTCTCATTTACAGAATTGTTGGTAATCACTGTGTGGTTTTCAACCTTTCCAGTCGTCTCGTTGATCTCCGTCGAATAGATGATTATCAAGCAAATCGCCACTGATAACATGGTCAATATGCACGTGGTACCCCCTTAGGCAACACAGCCCTGGAATTTTTAATGGGTGCCAAGGTCTGCGCACCTCCAACTCAGTTGGCTGATTGATATCACAACAAGAAATTGTTGTCCAGCTGTATTTAAAAGTACCTTTTCTCCGTTGACAAATCGATGCTGCTTCACCTCCGCTCGTGCCTGTCCTTGCACACTGGTTACTTCAGAATTGTTTCTCGTTGTTATCTTTGCCCTCGTTCAGATAACGGTAGTCGTCATGAGAAACAGTTGGTTGTTACATCTGTTGTTTATCGTTACTCCTCCGATCCTTCTCCTGGCTCTTTAGGTGGAACCTTTCTGCAATGGCTGGCGTGGACCCACGTTGCCCTCTCTGCTACTTTCACCGCTGTGTGCGTTGTTAGTAACACTTGGAACGGACCCAGCCACCTCTTTGCCTTCCAGCTCTTCCTCAGATCCTTTATCACCACAAAATCTCCTGGTTTGATATGCAGTTGGGTAACAGCTGCTTTACCGTAAGCTGCTTTTACCTGCTCACAAATGTTTGATAGCAGACACAGTAGTTCAACAAGTTATGTTCACACAATTCAGTTGATGGCACTCTGTTTAACCCCTTCCATTCACATAAATGGAGGCCTTCCAAACATTATCTCATAAGAGCTTAGATTTGATCTAGGCCTCTGTCTCATTCTCATATACATCAGGACTATTGGTAGGGCTTTTACCCAATTGAGCCCAGTTTCCTCACAACATTTTGCCAATTTGTTTTTTTTTATTGTCGCGTTTTGACGTTCCACAGCGCCTGCTGATGCTGGATGATAAGAGCAATGTCATCTCATATCAATATCCAAAAATGTTCCCACCTGTGTGATTTGTTTCATTCACAAAGTGTGTTCCATTGTCTGAACTAATTCTTCTCGGGATTCCCATCTCAGCACTATTTCAGTCAACAGTGCATTTGCTACTGCTGCTGCATCTTGTTTTGATGTTGAGAAAACCTCCACCCATTTAGACCACATGTCCACCATAACCAGGCAATATTTCTGTCCTTCACAGGGAATCTTCTCAGGAATTCTTTCCTTGTTGTTGTTGCCCCTTTGGACTGCCCCTTCTATCATGAAAAGCTGTAGTTATTTTTCTTGCTTCTGTCTTTTTGGTCTTTCTTCACCTGCAGTTGTTCTTAGGCATGCAATGCATAATTTAGGACACTTTCAATTCCTCCATCACCTTGTTTTCACTTCATGTGTGATCTCTGCTCTCAGTCCATGCAGGAAACAGCTTGTCAGATGACATTCCCTGAGCCCTAGTTTGTCACCCCTTTCTTGAGGTTCCTCTATGCCGCTGTATCTGCTGTAAACCTCACAGAATTGAGCATAATAGTCCTAGACAGGTTCCTCTCTGCCCTGGCTGCAGTTGGTTACCTTGTGTCGATTCTTGTTGGAAACGCAGTCTTTAGAGCAGTCGCCATCGCCTGGGCAGCTGTTCGGTAGATCTCATTCTCGCCATGATCCCAGTCCGGATGTTTCCGCCTGCTGTCCGCGGTTGGCACTCTGCCACTCACTTTATGCCAGTCGCTCGCTCCTAGACTCACAGATAACAGTCGCCTCAGCTCCTGTATGGTTGGACTGATTTCTTGACAGAAAATAGTTAGTGCCTCAGCAAATTTCTCACCTGATTCACTTGGTTTAGGCAGATTGGTCATGGCTCGGTTTATTTCTTTTTCAGTCCAGCATCGAACATTCCGGTCCAGCCACTTCAATCATTGGGAGTTGAAACTCCTTTTTCTTCCTCTTCTCTTATTTGGGACCTCAGTCCAGTTCTCATTGTCACTTCAGTTTTCGGTCGAGTTCGGTCTTATCTGAGCGTCCAGTTGCAGGGTGTCCGCGGGGTTGTAAAAAGTATTAAAAGATAGTAAATGAAATTAGCCAAAATTAAGGGCATTAAAGTAATAAACGTCATCTGACGAGGTATTAAATTTCTGAACCCCCATCCAACTAGGCCTATGAGTTTCAATTTGTGTTAAGTGCAGGCCTTTCTTCTAAAATTCCACAAATTCGCGTGGATTTATTTATATGTTGCGAGTAGGACCTGCGACATCATGTGACTTGGTGTTCGTTCACGCGCAGCGCGCGCTGAAACAAACTGGGTACGGCTGGCTTGCTGCTAAACCTGTTTGCGTGTTCGCTGCTATTTCAGTCATTTAAGAGACATCAGGGTTTTTCCTGTATTGAAGTTTTTTTTTTTTTGCCGGCCGCCAAAGCCTTATTTGATCGGTGAGTAGCCTAATGTAGATGACTGCTGCGCTTGTGACAGGGTGCATGTTAACAAAGAACGAGCAGAGAGAGAGAGGGGCCTGGTCGCGCGCGCACTCTCTCCACTCTTGCTCTCTCTCATCCTCGCTATATTAATCAAAATCTATTGACACGATGGTAAAAGGTCGGAAGACCGAAGTTTCACGTGTCGCATTCGGAGATTTATTTCTTGAATTACCGCTGGGTGTGAATTGTGCTAAAATACACTGCCTTATCTTCTCTGAAAAGCGTTCCGCACATTTAGCTGACATAAACCACACTTTCAATAAACAAAAAAAACCTATCCAGTGATGAAATGTTTTCTGTGTTGACACAAATCTTGTGCGATGTCCTAAACTGCTGGGATAATCACACAATGCGTACACGTCCGCTAGGGCTGAACGATATTCTGTTTCAACATCGACATCGCGATGTGCAAATGAGCGATAGTCACATCGCCGGAACATGCGATGCGAAGGGTAACGTTAGTAGCACCCATAGTGTAAGAGAACGGTAGCATACAGTAAACACGAGTTTGTTGTATGGCTTTTTGCTGGGGTGACATACGCGTTCCGCGTGCCTGCACAGTGATTGTTTGCTCTGCCGCGCTCACGCTCACAGCCAACATTCACTGGCAATCCTATAGCTAAAAATGCGCGACGAAGAGGATCCTCCGCAACAAAATCAAAATCAGCTATTTGGGACTAGCCTATTTCGTCTACAAAAAGGAGGATGTTGACCAAAAAGAGGCAGGCTACTTTGCTGGAGTGTTATAAAGTCGTGGATGGTTGTCTTTTTTTTTTAAAATCGTTTCGTGTTCGCATTTATGAGGAAAAAACAATGTTACGTGACATTACGGACGCGTCACGCGACCGTTATGAAAGCCGCACTAAAAGACTGCTTTAAAACTTTCACAGAGACCTCAAACAGAAAGCACAAAGCCTTTCTTTAAAACGAATTTCGTTTTGTTTTAATTGTATCTTCATTTTAATCAGTATTTCATTATCCAATTTTCTGGATTTAATAAATAGGGCCTAGCCTAAAAATTAAATATAGCAGCCAGCGCCTGAAATGGAGATTAAGCTATCATCCATGAACCGAAACTCAGCATAAAAGGTAGTCTACTCGCCCCACACACCTAAAAATAACAATAATAATAAAAAAAATAGAAATATAACTATTATCTACAGAAGAACCATTAAAAAAAAATTTAATCTGTATGAAAAGTGCATTTCTCCTGATCACTGCTGCGAAGATCGATCGCGAGTAAGTAAGATGATGTCAACTTCATCTTTACAGAAAACACTTGTTTATTAATAAACAATTAAAATGTCTCACTGTAATATTTTACATATTATTAATCATTACTTTTGCTGGTTCTAGGTGCCGTTTACATGAACGCGTCACTGAATCAGCACAGAAAACATAATTTTTCGGGTCCTAGAACCTGAAGAATGTTAGGTCCTGTGTAGAACGTTCACCGAATTCTGAGAGAAATATGTTTCTGGAATAAAATATTAAGTGGTCTTTTTGTTACTTGTAATGAAGCTTGCATATTAGTGAAATTATTAATAACATGGAATGGTAATTATTGACTTTAGCCTAGATTGATGGCTCGCAATATCGCGATATATATCGTTGGGAAAAAAATATCGCAATGTAATTTTTTTCCCAATATCGTGCAGCCCTAACGTCCGCTAATGACACATCGCATAATTCGCAAACTAATGACTCCTTTGAACCGATTCACTTTAATGAATGGTTAAAACAACTGATCTGTCACGAGATCTGAATCGGTGTGTAACAAATCGGTAACACTTTACAATATGGTTCCATTTATTAAACTCTAGTCAACTATATTAATTAACATTAACTATTAATAAACTGCACTTCTACAGCATTAATTAATCTTTCTCAATGTTAATTTCACCATTTACTAGTAGCCTACATTTATTGAAATCAAAAGTTGTATTTGTTAACATTAGTTAATGCACTGTGAAGTAACATGAACAAACTATTCATGCATTCATGTATGTAAACTACGTAGTATTTTCAGGTTATTTATATTATAATGTGTAGAAACATTACCAAAAAATCATTTAGTTTAGACTGGAGTGAGGTGAAACCAGAAAAAAAGTGCAAAGCAAGTTATTGTTATCTAGCAGCTAATTATTATTATTTTTTATCTGGCAGCTAATTTTATTCAATTGTACAGTATATGGTAGAAAATTAGACTATTAGTTAAAATAAACTTTTTAATGCTACTTTTTGATTATTGATATGATTATAGACTTATCAGGTCTAGCAAGAAGGATTTTATCTTACAAAGCTATGAAATCAAGTGGTAAAAACTTAAAAATCAAACAAAAAAAACTTTACTTTTCACTTTACACCGCTACAGTTGCAGCTTGAAGTCGTGCTGGTATTAAAAAAATATTGTGACGGTATTAAATTCAACTTAAGAATTTCTGTATATACCCTGAGTTGGAGCTGACCTTATCAGAGGTTTCTCAGTCCCCCCTGCTGCTCCTTCGTCTTTCGTTTTCGGTGGTGAGGCTTCTGGGGAAACTTGGCTGTTATCTTGGTCGCCTCCTTGGGCTTGCGCTTGTAGCCGTGGAGGAGAGCAGTTGAGGTCTGGATCCAATTTCAGCGCTTGCATCTCTGTCACAGGATACAGATAGGGTGGTGGTGTTAAAGCAGACAGAACAGGAAAAGGGTTAATAGGTGTTGGTGCAGTCGTTTTTTTTTCTTTTTTTTTTCTCATTGTTAGAATTATTATTATTATTATTATTATTATTATTATTATTATTATTTTTATTTCTCTCAACAAGCCCTACTGCCCTATACGCTAGTTCCCTTTGCATTCTTTCTCTCTCTCCGCTCTGCCTCCCCCAACCAGCACATGATTTTTTTTTTTTTTTTACAATCCACACACACATGCCTCATACAACACCCCTTTTGTTCACTCCCCTCTTCTACTGACTCTTGCACCACGGTCAGCTTAGTGACACTTAAAGTTCCTTCTTCAGGGAAACCATGGTATTTTATTAATTCTTTAATTCCCTTCAAAAAAAAAGAAGTTTTTCCCATATGCTTTTTTTCATCAGACCAAACACTGGTTTATCATGTTGACCTTTTTTGCGCGTTTTACTCTGAGATTTCCCCATGATGCTCACTCTTTTCTGTGGTTTTACCTTGGTGCCCCAATATAACTCGACGTCTCTAGAGATACATTTTCACCTCAATTGAAAAAGGTGAGCACTCACAGCTTGCTCACAAATTTGATCATCTAGACCAGGGGTCGGCAAGTAACTTTGGCCGCGGGCCAATATTTTATTTTATTTAGCCAGTAGATGGCGGGCCAGCTACACAGTCAGAGTAGGCCTATGGATACAAATTAAATACTCTTATATAGGCCGATAATCGCAGAATATGATGGGTCCGTCACTGTCCGTGGATCATTCGTTCAATCGTTTTTTTCAAATTAAAACCCAAAATAAAAAGATGAAAAACGACTTGTTTTTCCATTATTTATTTCCTGAACTAAAATGAAAAAAACGAATAACGGCGGATTTTCTGATTGTGCTCAGATCAAAAATAGAAACAAATGAATTACTGGATTAGACACATTTTAATTTAAATTTTTTTTATTTTGTATTTTAACACCTTAGGCATATATCAAGGAAATCATTTTAAACAGATCAAGTGCTATTGTGGTAACAGAACGGATTACAGCCATTTTAATAAAGGTGTGAATCATGCCTCATTCGCTTACTGTCCGACTTTTGAACTTTATTCCTTTTTTTATTATTATTATTTATTCGGGACACACACATACACACCTAAGGTTTAAGGAGGTCTGTCAACATAAATATTAGACTATTTTAACATTTGTAGGCCTACTGTCAGCAGAGAAAAAAATGCCACAGAAAAAATGTATGAAATATAAATAACATAAATTAAATATGACAAAGCCTATAACTCAAATTTCTAAGCAACATAAACGAAAATCATATTGCCCTACTGACAAATGAAGTAGGCTATTTTCTGCCAAACTATTTCAAACATCCTTGCAAAAAAAGAATGTTGTTGACTGACAATGGTTTCAGTACCAAACAGCTCCTCCGAGCTAGGTGTAGGCCTACAGGTGGTCAGAATTAAGTGCGGATACGCTGTCAAAAAGTGTCGGGATGGGCTATTGTCTGTCAGACCGCCCGCTCCGTCCAAAGTACACCAGAGTTCTGACCGCTACCGTCTTTTGACGCGCGAATGGACACAAAGTGGTCAAGCGTATAACTAGACGCGGCAGGCGCGAATTTGACGCGCTATTCGCGTCCGGTGTGAACGCACAGTTATACTTTAAAATGTAATCCCGCGCCGCATGATTCCCTATGTGCGTTTCACACAGTATGCGGCGGTGAAATCGCCGCGCGACTGGCTTTTCTCAAGTATTGGAAGAGTTTTGTGCAGCATTTAGGACTTCCAAAATAATCCAGCAGGCCAGAAAATATTGCTGGCGGGCCAGTTTTGGCCCGCGGGCCGCCAGTTGCCGTTCCCTGATCTAGACCCTCGGGGTTTCCTCCACTACAATACCGTGGATTATCTGAACGAACCAGACTAGTAATCTGGACTAGTAATCTGGACTAGTAATCTGGACTAGTAATCTGGACTAGTCACCAGTGTTCCTTTGACCATCATGAGTAAACCCCCCCTCGCCCTTGGGGTCGACCCCTCTCTCTCTCAAGTTTACGAGGCAGGGCTGGAACTGCAGTCCAGGATGATCAGTCACCGTCCGCTCTCGGGTCCAAGAGGCACATCCAAGGAATCCTGCCAACAGTGTGACCAAGAGAGGGGGCATCCTTCCTTTTATAGTTGTTTCTCCCCCAGGGTTGTTTCTCGAGGCTAAATGAAGATGTGTCTCAGTCATAACTAACACATTGTTTAGATTTGTCTATCATATTATACCCTTGAATGGAGACCCTCTGTCTCGGTCATACACTTAGTCACAGATTAACTTTTGTCAGGTCATATACATTCATAAGGGTATCATGTATCGACACATACATTCATAAGGTTTAATAACAGTTCTTTGTTCTATCAATGTGGCAGAGAATCATGGGACTTCACATGCAATCCTCGTGTCATTTTACTACACTTAATTATCATATTTCTAAGAATGCAAACATATAGAACATATTACATTTCTTCCACCCCACTTTTCAACATTCTCTTCTTTCTCTACAGGTGATATGGTGGTAAAGGCCTTATGCAAGTTGCAGGATATGAATAAGTCCTTAACTGTGTTTGAAAAGTATCAAGGGACCTATCTGCTGCTTGTTCATCCCAATGACCAGGTAATTAAGTAAAAAAAGCCATGGAAGAGAATTGACTAGTCCTCTTCTACTGTGTACATATTTTTGGTAGTTCTTGGCATTGATCAGTTTATTTTCTTTGTTCTTACACTCCAGGTGCGGCGTTGGGCAATCGATGCTGCAAAGACCATGAAGAGTGTGGACAGGGACGCCTACTATGACCTTCAAGAGATATTCTTTTGCATGTTTTATGTCATTGAGCTTGGGATATCTTTGGATGTTCCAGACTTGGATCCTGGGTCTTACGCAGGGGGCACTGTAACGATGCTGCCGTCTCACCTCTATGATTCGCAAAATAAGAAGAATTACTGGCTAGGTCTGTTTGAGTTTTCTACAAATCCTCTTTTCTTACTGGTCTTTCCTTCCTTCCTTCTGTTATGAAACTTGTTAAATTTGAGACATTTTGGTTTGTTCCTCTCTAGCTACAAGTTTCTGTTCCTCTGCTCTTAACATATTTCACCATTCGGCAGTTATTATAGAAACTGGATCTGTAGAATAAAAGGGTAGGGATAAAAAAAACAAAAGGTCTCTGGTGTCTACTGTGTACCTACAGTAAAATAAGTGTGGCACTGTGTCCTAACCAGATGCATGTTCATGTGTTGTACATGTCATGGTGAGTGTAATATCACCTTTTTGAAGTCATTCTATTTTGTGCCCTCTAGGCATCTGTATGTTGCTAACGCAGCTTAGCGCTGAGGCAATGGACTCTCTGTTCATGGGACAGTTTAACATCCCGCTTTGCATACTCAACACCATGGATAGGTTGAAAAATGGTATGTCATGAATTTGGGATTTTTATTTTCTTCTGTTTTTAATGTGATGGGATACATAAGATGCGGCTGGTTATAAAAATTGATCGACTTAAGTTTATCTTTTTTCAGAGGATAACCCAGCTTCCGACCCATTCTGGCCAGCCCTCCACTGTTTCATGGTAATTCTGGACCGACTTGGTTCTAAGATCTGGGGTCAGGTTGACCCTAGTATGGCTTTCCAGACCATCACTGGAGCAGCCAGCTATGATACGGAAATAAGAAGCATCCAGCAAAAAACCATGAGGTAAGAAAGTCTGGCATTTATTGAACTTGATTTATTCAATGCAATACACTCCTTGCATTGCTTCTCATTATGGATCCACCATTATTGTGACTCAACAAAAGGCAATCGTTACTTATTTTCAAATGAGTGAGATACTAATTTGAAAACATTGTACAGTGATAAGCTTTTAAAGGATAAAATGCAGGATTTATATCGGAATGAAATTTACCATTTACTTAAATAATTTACTTATTTATTTGCAACTTCTATTTACTTCTCTTCACCTGGCAAATTAAATATTTTTTACATCATTGTCTATAACTTATTTTTGGAATGCATCTTTAAAATCAGATTGTTTGCAACTCGCCGTTACTATTGGTTGTCACTCCTTTAACATTTTTTTGGGTCACGCCTCTGTGGTAGATTTTTCTTATTTCGCACCTGACCTAAGTCTACCTGGGTCTCGTCTACGATCGACTTCCCCGAACGTCTACAGTCGATGTTAGTTTAATGGGTCTCGTCTACAATCGACATCCCCGTTCAATAATATTTATACTCTAGTGCGTCTCCTCATCGATGTTGGCCGAGTCCCCTAACCCTAACTTGCTGCGCAGCATTAACTAGACATTGCCTTCGAATATGCTTTAATCACGGCCGGACCATCTCAGACAAATTTCAGAGAGAATCCCCGCCTGCAAAAGGAATACAACAGTTTTTATAGAATAGGGGCATGGTGAAAATGACATGATACATTACATAATTTCCCTACAATTTGATTGGTTCTTCATAGGCAAACCCTTCTGTTACTAGGTAGAAGCAAACTGTTTTCTTGATTTACTTCATTGTTAAGCACAAGTTTTCAAACCTAGACATCCATCTAGTTTAATTTCCCCTATTTGTTATTTATACACTCACGCACTCTCGACCAAATTGTTTGGAAACATTTAAGATTCAAAAGCATATGAATGTTGTTCCTGCAAGAAAAATAAATGTTAGTTATGATGAATAAAAAAAAATCCATCACACCTCCCAAATCCATCAAAGACCGACTAGAAATGTGATCCAAATTACAGCCTCATTTAATTTTCAATTTCAGTTGATATTCTTAATATGCAATTTGCCAGTCGCAGAGTATAACAAAAGACCACATATTCTGTTTTATTCTTTAAATGAATTCCCCGTACATTTAGTTTTTTTTTTTAATGGATAGTGATGCTGCATTTGAAAAATTACTATTCATTGTAGCACTATTCCCGCAGATCCTTAAATTCAAAATCTGCCAGTCAAAAACCTTAATTAAAATAGTGTAACGATTCCATTTCACTGTGGCATCAGTTCTCTTCCATAATGCATTACTTCAGGATTTCAAAATGAGATCTTTAATTGCTGCAAAATGTGATTTTAATTTAACAGGGAACATCAATTGATACCATTAAACAGTGCACCTTTAATTTCTGCTTTAGTGAACCTGCCCAAGTTGACAAAGCAAATGGTTCAAATAGTGCCTTTTGGACAGTAAATGGTTTGTTTTTGGAACACTACTTTGGAAGTAGTGTTGGCAGAAAGAGCTTATTAATGTGGGGTTATTTAATCATTTTTTTATTTTTTATTAACAGGAGTATGGTTAAAGTAGAGCCTGAATATGATGACAATATGGTGACTTGCAGTCAGATGGTGTACGACTGTTATGCCTCAGAAAAACGAAATCAAGTAAGATATCTCTTTTATTGCTCTACTGCACCACAGCACTTTTACTTTATGTAACAAACATTTACTGCACTCTTGATATTATTTGCTTTTAATGTTTGTTAGGAAAAAGACATTGTATACATATTTATTTTTTTCCTCCTGTTCATCATGTAGGCATCTGGTTCGTCATCCAACAGTGGTATTTGCAACAACTATGTCATCTATGAGGATATGCAGTCCTTGGTCAAAGTGCTTGATTCTGAGATGGGCCAGAGCATGCGTGTATATGGAAGCACTTTTCTGTGGTTCATTCCATTTGTCCGTTCCATAATGGAACTTCCAGAGCTCAATGCCTCTTTTATTAGTGAAGTCATTCACTATCTTTGTGATAAGATTCTAGCTAATCGACATGTACTGACCGGACAGACAAGCATGTGCGATAAAGTTACAGAGTTCTTCACCCGTATCCTCATTCAAATTGTTGAGCTACACTCTACAGAAGGACGTATGGGAATACTTTCTCGCTGTGCCCCAAAGTGGGTGGAAGTGATTGTCATGTGCATCGTCCTATCGGATGAACCACATGGACCACCAGACAAGATGGGTGGGATTCACAGCGTTAGTTCAACCTCGTACAATCCGGGGATAGTAGGAAGACTGCCTACATCTGGAGGTGGCATTGGTGCCATGATTCTAGGCTGCATGACACTGATTCGACTGCTCCTGAAAGAAGGTATAAAGACGGGATCTGTTCCACGTGCAACCCATTTTTTGAATTTGCTTAACAAGCAGCTGCGTGGAGCTACAAACAAACGATGGAATCTAAAACATTCTGAATCTATAGAGCTTCAAAAGTGTTTAAAAACTGTTGTCCGGTCGATGCAAGAAAGAACTGCTTCTGCATCCTCTGTTCCATCACCATCTACATCATCAGTGGAGGCAACTACAAACACTGTTGTTTCCAGGAAATCAATGCCAACACTGCAACAACAACATGAGGACCAGGAGGCGGGTCCAAGCAGAGCCTGTGGCTCCTCTTTTATTAAAGAGGAGCCACATTTGAATTCTGACGATTGCTTCTTGGATGAGGATTTCTGCAGCGGTCTTGAGAACATCATAAAGGCTAAAAAGGAACCTCCTGTCCCCGTGTTAATTTCAGAGCTGGGACCTGCTGTTGAGTTGGAACATATTAAACTAGATCTGGATAAGCTGCAGGAAATTCGATCCAAATTAAATAACCAGAATTTGTCAAAGATCGAAGCCATTAGCAAAAGAAAGCCTGGTGAATCCTTAAAACCTGTTCATTTGGCATCAGCTAAGGAGGAACGCGGTTTTCGAGCTACTGAGGAGGATGATGAGGATGATGATGAACCCCTCAATGTTAGACTAGCCCAATTGATGAAATCTTCTCGCCACAAGCTTGAGTCCAGTGACTCTGAAGTTGACACTAGGGATGTTGGAAAAACGCATACCATGTCCACTGGCAACTCCAAGGAAAACGTTGAGTCCAGTACCATTGTTATCTCTGATGATGAAGATTCTGATAGTGATGAAAGGCTAAAAGACATCAGTTGGCCTGTTGAAAAGGAATGTGCCAAGAAAAATAAATCTCCAGAACATCCTGATTTGCCTGAGAGTCCAGGGCGTGATTATGATGATTTTAGTGAATCACAAGTGTTTGAGTTTGAGACCCAGCAATATGTGGCATCTGCCTGGAGTGATTCAGATTTTGATGCCTCAGTCTTGACAAAGAAATCAGACCAAACACTCAAACCACAGGTGGAAGAAGCTCCTCATGAAGCATCTCCCTCACGGAGTTCAGAGAATGTAATGATTCCAGATGAGGCCTGTCAGCAAGCAGAAGATAAGATCAGACAACAGCAGCAGCAGCAGCCACAAGAGCCAGCGGATCCATGTGAATTGTCCAAAGCATCCAGTACTGCAGAAAGCTGGGATAAATTTGTCAAACCAAAACCTCTGCAGGTTAAAAGGACAAAAACCGTTCCATCTGAGAAGAGAGACAAATCACAGCCTAAAAAGCCATTGATAATTGATGCCCTTGCTCAAAAAGTCAGACGCCACCACTTGAAACGCAGCTCCACATCTCCTGACGTAGAAGAACCTTCCTCGTCAACTACTCCATCTTCATCTGGTTTTCAATCTTCCTCTCCATCCTCCAGCTCAGTTTCCTCCTCTTATTTTTCTGCTTCCACCTCACGTGGCACCCCTGCCATTGTTCCTCCAAAGAAGGTGCGTAAAGCTGTTGAGCCAGAATCAACAGCGGAGCGTTTGGGATTAAAAAAGAAGGAAAGAAAAGCCTTTGATCTTTCTCAGCGTTCTCTAGACTGTGTGGCTAAACTGCGGTGCCATGGCCAGAAAGTGCAGGTAGAACCACAACAGAAGGTAAGGCGAGCGTCTCGACCCATTAAGACCTCTCCGCAGAAACGTATGGTAAAAAGCAACAAGAAACTTCTGGGATCTCAAGATATTCAGTTTTTCAAGCAAAGTCGTGAGAAGCATCAGAGGCCAGCAACGGGAGCCGTCACAACAATTGCTCAAAAACCAGCAAAGACAAATCAGCCAGGTGAAGTACCCTTATCAAAACCTACAGTTGCAAGCAATGGGAATGGTAATTTCTTTCCCTGCCTTCAACCAGATCCTGATCAGCACCAGGATAATGAAAAGGCTACATCAGAATCCAGTGATTGTAGAGCTGATGGGGTTGGAAGTAATAAGACAATAATAGAGTCAAAGTACTTTCAAGCCAGTGAGCCTGCTAATGTCAACAGGGAAGAAGAAAAAGCCACCCAGGCATCCAAAGAGGACGCTGATGAAGAATGGATGTTTCTCACTCAGATGGAACCCACTGACATGGAACTGTCCTCTCAAATGGAGGAGCCTGAGGATGAAAATGAATTCTTTCTTACCCAGAGAGATCCTGTTGACATGGACCTTGATACAGATAGTGAGTCAGATTTTCCAGGGCAACCAGTGTCGACGCATACACCTCTTCAGACTCCTCCTGCCCCTCTTCCGAGTACCATGTGCAGTGATGAAAAAGTTGCTGATCATTTGTTCTTGAAGCCTGGCCTGCCACCAATGAAAAAGGCCAAACCTTCTACCACAAAAATATACAACCCCAGCTCCCGCAGTGCCTCGCTAGTCCTTGAAATGGAAAAAGGAGCTAAGCCTCCTCCTGCTGCTAATGTTGCTAAAGCGAAGATTCCCCGACCGCCCCCAGCTATGCCTCCCCCCAAAGCATTACAGCCTGTGACGCCTCCACAATTCACAAAGCCATTTCATCCACAACAAACTCCTCTGCCTCCGAGCCATGCTCCCAGGATGGTCACTAGTACTAAAATAAGCTCTACTTCAGAGCCACCATCTTACAAGGTATACCAAAGGCCTGAGACTCCAGTTAACAAACCAGCACCCATGATGGATCAAAGCCCAAAGTTTGACCTTTCAATCTTGATCCAAGCAATTCTTAAATGGGAATATAGAATGCTTGAAAATTACAAAACATTTGGGAGTCCAGATGATCTATGCCAACTGCCGCTGAAGGAGGTGCCAGTTAATTTCCCTAGCTACCTGGAGTACTTCAACAGCTTGTACCCCCTGCTGCTAATTAATGCATTTGAAGAGGTGGGACTACATCTTATTTTTGTAATGCCTAACTCTTTAAATGTAATAGAGACAGCATTTTAAACAGCTAATTTGTTCTTGTTGTGCTATATTCAGACCCTTTCCAAAAAATTTGAATATCATGGAAAAGTTTATTTATTTCCATAATTCCATTCAAAACGTTAAGCTTCCATAGATTATAGATTCAGGGCCCACAACTTAAACGATTTCAAGTATTTAGTTGTTTATTTGTACATAATTTGGGCTTCCAGCTCATAAAACCCACGAAAACAGGATTTCAAAAAATTTGAATATTACATGAAATCACACAGTAATTACACAGTGATACCATGGTCATTGAACCAGGTTTTGGTTATTTTGGCAGTGTGGGCAGGTGCAAATCCTGCTGGAAAATGAAGTCAGCATCTCCATAAAGCTTGTTTGCTGAAGGAAGCATGAAGTGCTCTGGACATGTCCTGGTAGACGGCTGCATTGAGTGGACAGCACAGTGGACCAACACCAGCCGATGACATGGCTCCCCAAACCAACACAGACTGTGGAAACTTCACACTGGACTTCAAGCATCTTGGATTGTGTGCCTCTCCATTCTTCCTCCAGATTCTGGGACCTTGGTTTCCAAATGAGATGCAAAATTTGCTCTCATCAGAAAAGAGGACTTTGTGCTTTATTAAATCCAGAGTCAACACAGCCGTCTACCAGGACATTTTCAGAGCACTTCATGCTTCCTTCATTTTCCAGCAGGATTTGCACCTGCCCACACTGCCAAAAGAACCAAAACCTGGTTCAATGACCATGGTATCACTGTGTGATTTCATGTAATATTCTAATTTTTTTAAATCCTGTTTTCGTGGGTTTTATGAGCTGGAAGCCCAAATTATGTACAAATAGACAACTAAATACTTGAAATCGTTTAAGTTGTGGGCCCTGAATCTATAATCTATGGAAGTTTAACGTTTTGAATGGAATTATGGAAATAAATAAGCTTTTCCATTATATTCAAATTTTTTGGAAAGGGTCTATAGTCCAAATCTTATGCTTGGAATAGAATGCTATGTATCAGTGTTGATAATGTTAATCCATTCCATTTTCAATAGATGGCTAGTGAATGGCTCAAAGAGGGCAGGGTCAAGCTTAACCTAAGGGTCATGGGTATAGAATACAGCAATCGCACGGCTAGTGCCAGTTTCACAGGTACGTCCAGCTATGTTGGGCAGATCTTCTTCTGATGTTCAGTTAAAGTGTATTCTAATACAAGTACAAATAATTATTAGTTAGCAAAGAGTATACTTTCAAGTATCCACCTTTTCATATGTTTGTAGTGAGCATTTCTCAGGAAAGTGACATGAAGCAACTGTACCCAAAAGAAGATGACCTTGTGCTGCTTTGGCTGCCGGACAACACTGGGGCGTATGCTCACGATGAACCAAATTTCCATGAACCACATCCTCATTTCGGCTGTGTGTCCCGGTCCATTGTTTCCAGAGGTTCAGGTGTGGGACTTGTACACAATCCTTAATGATATAGCACATTTATGTGCACTGTCTCATTACTCTGTCTTTCCTCAGGTTCCATGTCAATCCTAAACCTGACTATTCAGACCTTTGGTAATGTGTCTTCGGTGAATGCCCAACCTGTGCGCTGTGAAGTTATTGGATCTTTGATCAGCATATTCCGGGAGTTTCGTGCACTATGTTTGCTGCGAAATGGACCAATGTTGCGCCCTGTTCTTGTTCCACATGTGTCTTATTTCACACATACTCTGCATAGCCCACCGGACCTGGACGCATCAGTGAGTTTGGGTTTATCTGAAGCAGTGGTGGTTCCTAATCTTACAGCATTGCACATTTTTTATGTGTCCTTTTATTTAATACACCTGATTCAAATCATCACTTCTTTAGTAGAGATCTCCATGAACTGAACTGGGTGTGTCAGATAAAGGCGGCAAATAGTTGTATGCATTTTCTTCCAAATTTTCATACTACTTTACTATGTATTGGGCCAAAATGCAACCCTAGACAACTATTCTTGAGCTTTAGTACCTTTAGAGTGATCCATGTGCAAGTCCAATAGGTGAAATCTAATAGGTTGATTATGTTCTAACATTCCTTTTATAATGTGCTCTGTCTTTCCTCTCTTTCTCTTTGTATTCCAGGAGTACAACAGGGACCAGGCAAGAGCAATATCCTGTGGTCTTGCCATGATAAATAGACCGCAGAAGACCCCAAAATTTCTCCTTATTCATGGTCCTCCAGGAACTGGAAAGAGTAAAACCATTGGTGGCTTGTTGTACGAACTACTGTCTTCGGTATTTATAGTTTATCCCTGTGCATGCTCACAAGGACACCTTAATCATACTGCAACTTTCAAGGTTCATATTTGCTGAGTGTGTTTTGTGTGTGTGTGTGTGTGGTTATCTGGTTAGGGTAATAACAGTGCTGCTTCTGTGGGGAACCTTCACTCCAAGACTCGACGGACACGTGTTCTTCTCTGTGCACCCTCTAACGCTGCCATCGATAGTCTGATGAAGAAAGTCATTGTGATCTTTAAAGAAAAATGCAGAAACATCAACGCTCCTCAAGGTTTCCAAGCTTGCACATGCATTGAAAAAAAGCATGCATGCCATATTCTGTCACATTAAAGCATATGACACAACACTTTTGTGTACAGGTAACTGTGGTGACATAAACCTGGTAAGATTGGGAAATGAAAGAACCATCTCGAAATCACTAAAACCTTTCAGCCTCGACCACCAGACTAAAGCTAGAGCACGTGAGAGACAAATTTATTCATTAACACCACCTGCATATGCATAAACTCTTGAATTATAATTTGATAAGCTGTGTGTGTGTGTGTCTGTGTGTAGAGCGAGCCCTGCAAACTGCAGAAGCTGACGTACAAAGGCAGAAGGAGCAACTGGACCAGACTATTGACAATCTCTCCCAGCGATGTGCAAAGACACCAAAGGATTCTGCTGATGTAATGCATCCTCCACGGAATTATTATTATGCAAATGTCTAAAAGACAAAGAATATAGACTATGTTCTGAATGAAATGATAGCGTACTGATTCATGCACTTTTATTTTAATGCGGTCTTAAATTTCTGTAACCTCATGGGTTGAATGACAGTTCAAGAAGTTGATGGAGAGGAAGCGGCAGTTTCTGAAAGAGAGAGAAGGACTGAGTCGGCAGATGAAAGAGGTAAATAATCACACTATTTAACATTCATCTTTCACAATACTTATTCTCAGTATTGCTACAAGTAAACAAATCTCTTGTATTTTTCTTAGAGTCGCAGTAGGAGACAAGAGAGTCAAGCATTTGTGCTGCAGAATGCTAATGTGATCTGCTGCACGCTCAGCACCAGTGGAAGTATCGTCCTCGAGAATGCTTTCCGTCGACTGGGACATGAACCATTTAACTGTGTCATCATCGATGAGGTGCTAAAATCTCTTATAGTTTGTGGTTCCATTTAAATGTGTTTTTTCCGTTGTTGTTCGTTTTTATTTGGTTCAAGTACTAAATTAATTTGAGTCTAAATACTCTTACCATCTATTGACATCTCCAATGAAGTGAATCTCTTACCGTTTGTTCAACAAAACAATCAAGACTATATCGTTTTTAATATCAAACGTTTTATTTGGCTTTTGTCATGGTGCATATTTATCATTGTTAATTTACTGAATATAAAGTTTATATCATTATAAACATACTAATACTCCTAACCAATACCATTCATAGCCATTTTGTTTGTCTTTGCACATTTGTAGGCTAGTCAGGCTAAAGAAACTGAGACGCTGATTCCCATGCTTTACCGAAGTCCTTCCATAATCCTCGTTGGTGATCCCAACCAGCTTCCGCCAACCGTTGTCTCCCAGGTAACCCACCATATTAGCTGCATAGCATTTGTATTACCAGCATACAAATTTAAACCCATACTTTTTTTTATTATTTTTTATTATGGCATTTAATATAAATGGCAGTAAATAAATCTAATAACTTTTGTTAATTTGGTCTTTGCATTTTGTGCAAGATATGAAAACCTGTGTGTGTGTGTGTGTTTTTGAACAGAAAGCAAAGGAGTTTGGCTATGATCAGTCTCTTATGGCAAGGTTATGCAAAAATCTTCATCCATCAAACCCACAACTCTCTCCCATCGTCCTCCTCAGCGTGCAGTACCGCATGCACCCTGACATCTGTGAATTCCCCTCCAAGTACATCTACAACAGTGCTCTTATTAATGACCGGTATGCACACATGACACTTTATTTTTTTATTTTTGGGGGGAAAATTTACACTCGAGGCATTTGTTAGGGAGGGAGAGAGATAAGAATGCTCTGAAATCAGACTCCTCACCATGTTTATGATGTGTAGGAAGGGGCAGTGCAGGCAGCATTATGAGGAGCAGTGGATTATGACCGAGTCTGAGCTTAAACTCCTAAGGTCACTGAGAGGGCCGTGCTCGTGGTGAGTGCTCAACACAATGAGCTGCTAACTGCAAACTAAACCGGGACCCTTGCAGACCTCAAGAAACGTGATCCAGCGACATGGATGTTGCCATCCTATTTGCGTGTGACTCCCGCCTATTCATGCTGAGAATACAATGAAGAAAGCAACATAAGTCACAGATAAAAGGTGTATTCATTCACAAAGAGCGACGTGAAAAGGCACTCCAGTTATTCTCATGCTTTATCAAAGGTGAAGTGTGCTGCACAAAATGTAGAAACCAATCCTGTCGACTTGCGGACACTCAATCCTTTTGTGGACACGCAGGGTGTCTCTCACTTATTTGCCACAGATTCAATTTCGATTGAACTGTGATATTGCGACGCAACCGATATTGCGAAGTTGTAGACATAGGATTATTCAGTATAACTATGTCTATAATAGAGGTCTACTTTTTCATTTTTCAAACATTTAATTTTTTTGCGTTTTTAAAATCTTGTTTGTAAATGAAAAATATAAACACTTTTCGCTAACAATATTAATTAATCACAAAGAGTAAATAATTTAGTTGTGCCAAAAACCTCTTTTGGGCTCTAATTTGGGCATCTGATTTGTGTACTTTTTGTCCCACAGCGAGACCGCCCAGAAACGCTGTTCCTTCAGCTGGCCCTTCAAGCCCTACAAAGTGTTCGACGTGACGGATGGGAGAGAGAGGAAGGAGAGAGAGTAAGAAATAGAGGACTGTGGGTGTGGGACTTTACTGCCTCTTGTGTCTCTGTCTGAACACTTAACTTACTGCGTTTCTCCATTGGTCAGTTCATTTACCAACCCCAAAGAGGTCAGTTTGGTCTTGCTGCTGTTGAAGCTGCTGGGCGAGAAGCAGTCAGTGCGAGTGGGTGTCATAACGCCCTACAACGCCCAGAAACAACGGATACTGGACGCCATTAGGAGTTCAGGCATCAACAAGCAACTTCAGTGAGTGCGAATTTTCTTAAGAAAAAAAGTTGGTTATTGGTTGGTTGGTTATAAAACTTTTAATTATTTATTGTGGCACGCTGTAGTAAAATGAGTCTTTAATTTTTGTACAATGAAATGTTTAACACTAGAACTACCAAGGCAGTCATTTTGACTGGTTTAAAATTTTGCAATGTAATAACTTTGTTGAAACAAAACCCATGTGACTATAGGACCCTGACTTTTCCTAAATGTGTCTATATTTTATTCTATCATTGTTATTTTATTAATTACAAGACACAAAAGAGTTTTGAGTATTTCTACCTTGAATGGCCATAACAGTCATAACTGACCGTATGCATACAATTTTCATTTGTAATTTTACAGCATGATATTTTTGCTCACTAAAACAAATATTGGTTACTAAAGTAGTTTATTATATTTTCATATTCTTTTCCCGTGACGGTCAGATTGACATTTTGGGGCATATGCGTTTCAGATGTGCCCATAAAGGTTTTACCTAAGCATTGAAATGCATATTGGCGACGTTGGTTGTATTCTAATATCCAAGGATGAATACATTTGTTTTCATTTTACAAAGAAAATAATAGAAAATTTAGCACTTTTTCGACTTTGTATCTGTAATTACAATAGCTGTTCTGTGGTTGTCGATTAACTAATACATTTTCACATACATTAGAATTAAAATGTAGTGTTCTAATGTTTATTATTACCTATCCTAACCTTACAGATCCGTTTATTCTTAGATTTGATATAGCTTATTGAAATGATATGCAAATAATGTACGAGCGTTCAGAATGACTGCTATGGCCATTATAGTAGTATATGGCCATTATATAGAATTACTGTTAAATATACTCTTGAAAATATATACTTGTTGTTGTATTATAACATGTGTAACTGTCTTTTAGGGTGGAAGTAGATACTGTCGATGGCTTTCAGGGCCGAGAAATGGACTGCGTCATTGTGTCTTGTGTGAGAGCCAGCAGTGAAATGGGTTCCATCGGGTAAGTGTGTGTGTGTGTAATATCATTGTGACCTACAGAAATCATTCATGTTGCAATCTTTGAACCAGAAACATTTCTTTCTTAAGGTTTGTTGGAAATCGGCAGAGGATGAACGTAACCATTACCAGAGCCAGATTTAGTCTCTTCATACTGGGACATCTGCGCACACTCAGGGTAACGTACAGATTTATACACTGGCTTGTCTTGACCCACCCGAAGAGGTGCTGTTGTGTGCTTTTTAATGATGTTTTAATGAAATCAAGGCATTTCTGCAGGAACAAAGGGATTGGAGAGAGTTGATTGAGGACGCTGGGAGACGGGAAACTATAATCAAAACCATGCAAAGAGATTTCGAAAGTGATGTCAAGAAGATTCTCAAACGTGATCCGCCGACTCGCAGTCTCTCTCATCCCCCTGTTGGGCGATCAAGCACTGTGACCTCTACGGTTATGCGATCAAGCACTGTGACCTCACCTGTTTTGCAGTCTCCAATAGAAATGGACCCTGCGCCACACTCCAGCCGTGACATGAGCAGCGTTCAGGCACAGCAGCCTATGCCACGTCTAATACCTTTGGAGTGCCCTAAAAATCCACGGGTAAATGACAGGCCCAAAGACCCACGGTTTCCAGAGCGGCAGCCAATCAGAGAACAGGGACAGGGCAGGCGGGGCTTACCAGCGCCACGCCTCCCAACGCACAGAGCTAATTCATACGACGCTGACTCTCAAAGTACCGGCCAATCTTCCAGACACTCTTCAAAACACCGCGGTTCCCCACCGCCAAGACGACACAGGAGATAAATTCATTATCCCTGTTTTTATTTTTCATTAAAGTTTAACCGCAATCCATTGAGAGAGATGTTTTTCCTCATGTCCTCTTCTCCATGTTTTGAAAGCTCACAAAAGGGTCTGTGTTAACTCTTTCTCAGGCATAGGCAATTAGCTTGATGAATTAGTTTGATGGCAGTGCTTGCCTAATCTTGGACTCTTCCAAATCATCCTTTGCTGCTAAACACACACATTGAATATATCTATTTTATTCATGAAAAGGGATGTTTTGTTCCCTACAACAGATTTTGTTTTTTTTGGGCCTTGTGCTTGTCTTCCAAAAAAATAATAATTATGCAATAATTGCACTTTCTTAAGATGTTGGACTTGCTCAAAAATAACCAGTTTTGGTGTATCATTCTGTATAGTTTGTCACTTATTTGAATGTCGCTTTGATTTAAGGTTTGTTGCAGGGATGCAAGTGTGTTGTGCATGAATGCAGTGTAATTTGTGTTTCACTGGTTGTTTTATACTGACTTTTAACATACTGCATGTGGGGAGTAGGTCTTTTCAGTTAAACCTGGATTATATTTGATTGAGCCAATTCTTAGAATAGATTGTACAGGTAATTTTGATAACCGTAATTATTTAGTAGTTAAAGAAGGCCAAGAACAGAACCAGGGGAAAAATGTCTTCCTTTACATTTTAATTTCAAATGTAAAATGTCATGTTTAAGTTGTAAATTAGTGACGTTTGAAATTGTACAGTTTAAGTATGCTAGCCATATACCTGGAGACTGAGAGATCGACCCGCTACTGTGGTGTTTTTCTTGAGTTTTATCTTTTGTGTGACCAGTTTTACAAAAGTGTACGAAGAGGTCTTTGTTTTGTACGAATGCACTTTTTGTAGACAGGAAATTAAAAAGTTCCTTTTTTTTGTATTTACATTTGGATATTTTTATTTTATTATTACTTGGTATAAATGACAATCACTGCACCAATTGATTTCTGAAGCACTGCAACTATTCTTGATAAACTGCTTGTTAGTGATGTGAGTGATCCACTAAATCATACCATGGTAGGCTAGTCTATTCCCCCCCCCCCCCCACTGGGAATACATAGCTATTCTTTAAATATATTGAAATAATGGATGAATAGAATACTATGGTAAATGAAAATGTTGATTGTTGATCAATCATGAATGTATCGACCCCACTCTCACTCCCCTCAGGTCTTTTTAATATTTATCTTGTTTGTCTGTGTGTGCTTTATTGAAGTAATAAGCCAGTCGCAGCTATGGTTTTATTTTACAGTAGTTAAATGACTAGTGCATGGTTTCCAGTGCCTTACTCCATAAGACAACATGCACATATTTTTACATGCAATAGTAATATTATTAATATCAAACAACAGTAAGTCTGCCACAAACTTTTCACGTGCGATTCGTCTAAATCGAGTCTGGGTATACATGGGCTGTCGATTTACAAGGTTAAATTGTCACACAAGACACGCAAATAAGCTTTATTTACTTAATGTAATTTGAAGCAATTCTTTGTACTATTAACTTTCCCGCCGTCGAAAGTCTATGGTTTGAAACAGCCAAGCGCGCGACACGAAGACTGACATGATTTGGCGCGAGTTTCTGAGGTGAGGCACTTTTACTTCACTAAATTAAATTAGCCTACTTGTATTCTGTTACTATAACGTTAAGACTAATTAGTTTGTGAAAAATTACGTTTGTTATCGAGTCTATTCATGTCATGTTACACAGACATCCCAAGTCTCCATTGATATATTGATGTCGTTTGTTTTTGCAGACAGCTTATATTTTACATATTCATAATTAATATTTCTCCCCTGCGTAGTTTTGAACCCACAAAGGCAACCTCAGGTGAGAATCCCTTTTTAAATTGAAGGTAACACCACGGTAAAACGTGCAGTGTCTCTTTCACCACTAGGGGGCGTAACGCTTCTAGGTTTACACCGCTTTGTCATGCCCCAGTTTTAAGCCCAAACAACTCTATATATTACGCTTTTTAAAGGTCTGTGTAGGCCCACAAAGTGCTCACAAACCTCATGTAGAAAGCTTTACAGATTTCTGCAGCACAATATATACATCCCCAATGTCAAACCTTCATAGAACAAATAGGTCAGTTGTATTCAGTCTTGTGGAATTTTGTTGCATTAGTGTTTTGTGGTGAAGGTATTATGGTGGAACCTGTTGGTCAGAGAGAATCATATAGTGTTCCACTTGTGTGTTTAAAAAGAGGTGGAGGTTTATGATGTGATTCTGACTCTGAAAGCTTTCCAGAATTGTTTGCAGGATATGACCGACTCATCATCATCTTTTTAATCGTGTTTCTACCTGAAGGTGGTCAGAAGGAAGCTTTGGACTCATAAGGAACCATTTTGGTATTGATATTCTGAGAAAGCAGGTAATCAGTGCTCGCTGACTAAGGTAAAAGCTTGATCCTCCCAGGTCAGGTGTAAGACACTTTGCTACTGTGACGTGACGCAGCATTTTTCTCTCGTCAAGAGAGATGCCGGGTCAGCAAGGCCTCTGGAATCTTGCTTTTGTTGTAATTTTACATTATTGGTGCAGCATCCCGTTTGTTGTCTCACTGGCTCGGGTGTCATTTTCAGATATTTCATAAAGCCAGATGACCGCACAGACCAAAGTAAATATGAAATTCTCTCTGGATTCCTCTACGACTGTTATATAAGACGCAATAGAAGATTTTATTGGGTCACTGTTATCATGTTTTAATATACTGGATGAAATAATAAAACTCACAATTTTAAAAGATGAAAATCATATTACTACATACGGTTTAGGTATAGTCGCAATATTATAATGAAGTGAATTTTATTTGTCGGTTTAAATGCATGTAAAAAATGTTGTCATGTCCAAGATGCTGCACTAATTTGTAAAATGATAAACTAACAATTAATTAAGAACAAAAATGTAATAATTGATAAGTTTTTACTGTTTCCTCAATATCACTTTCCATAATACTCTTATGATGTGACCACACCATTAGTTTTTTGTAAAATAATTTTAACTAGCAAAAGCCATTTCCTCAATGGCATTATCCTACAGGAAGTGACATAATTTTGGAGAGAAAATGATCTTGTGTGTGTGTGTGTGTGCGTTGTTACAAAATGCAAAGAAATGACCGACACAGAAACAATTCAAACGTGGCCAAGTAACAGTCACATTTACTGTAATGTTTACAGTGTCATAAAATTTCATTCAGTTCTTTTAGTTTTGTAAATCTGTTAACCATAAAGTTTAGTGTAATAAACCCCATCCTGTACATCTCAGTAGTAGTTTGCCATTTAATAAATTCTGCTTGGTACATCTAGTGCGTAAATTCATCCTCTGTAATACCCGACTGTAAAGTGTACAGTGTAAACTCTACGTTATAGATTCTTGTACTATAATAGCTTTGTGCGCTGTAAAGTTTACAGTGTATATAATAAAACCTTTCTGCCTCTTGAGTAGATCCAAACCAAAAATATTCTCTACCAAAAATAGTCAAATAATGTGGGTTTATAATAATTCCATTTGATTAGATATCTTTTTTGTGTCCTGAATACTTCGTAAATATCAATGATCTCTAACTGTGGCGACAAACATTCCTATGACAACCAGCAGTACAGTGCCTAAAATCTTAATAGTCAAATATCACAATAATATTCATACTCTTTGCTTTTTAGCGAATAACAGTGAGCGCTCGTTACATACATCTGAATGTTACAAACTGCAGCGAGGGAGAGTAAAAAAAAAAACGTGAAGCCGGACCTTTCCTGTCTTTCTGCAGTCTCGGGTCACTGTGAGGACACGCCCCCTACATTGAGCCAATCAGAGTGAAGGAAGTGGGGTAAGTATTGATTTTCGCAGCTATTGCACAAGAAACTTGTTGATTTTGTGTGTGTGTGTGTGTGTGTTTTTGGTATTACTCGTCCTCAGCGTATACGTGAGGCGCACATTTTGAGTTCCATTGATTTGCAGCTCTAACAGAGTCTCTTTGTTTGTCGTTCTGCCCCTGTAGAGGGCGATGGGAGAAGCAGGAGTCTCTCGGGAGTCTCTCCGGAGTCTCTCAGGAGGCGGTGGAGCTCAGCAGGGTGGCGAGGAGCGGGCAGAGCAGAAGTGCCAGGCTCAGAGAGAGAGAGCTGGCACGGTTGCACTTTTTGCCTCCTTCGCAGCGCGACTGTTGGCACAAAACACCCTTAAAGTCGGGCGGACAGCTGCAGCGCTGATTCTGAACACACGTCCCCCCGTTCTGGCACAAGAGTAACTCCTCGTCACACACGTTCGCTGTGGAGAACATAGAGGAAAGGTTCATGTACAACATTCCCAATCTTTGCTCTTTTTTTCTTTCTTTTTTTTTTTTTACATAATTATGCAAATACACACTGTGAAAACAGTAATATTGTGAGATATTATTGCAATCGAAAGTAAGTGTCTTTTATTATAATATGATTTAAAGTGTAATTTATTCCTGTGATCAGAGCTGAATTTTCAGCATCATTCCTCCAGTCTTCAGTGTCACATGATCCTTCAGAAATCATTCTAATATGATGATTTGATGCTCAAGGAACATTTCAAACAATGTTGAAAACTGTTTTTGCTACTTAATATTTTTGTGGGATCTGTGATGCACTAGCATTCAAAAGTTAATCATTTTATTAAGATGCATTCAATTGATCAAAAGTGGCAGTAAAGACACTGCAAAAGATTTCTTTCAAATAAATGCTGGTCTTTTTAACTTTCTGTTCATCAAAAGAATCCTGAAGAAAAAAAAAAAATCATGGTTTCCGCAAAAATCCGAAACAGCACAACTGTTTTCAACATTGATAATAATCAGAAATGTTTCTTGAGCAGCAAATCATCATATTAGACTGATTTCTGAAGGATCATGTGACACTGAAGACTGGAGTAATGATGCTGAAAATACAGCTGATCACAGGAATAAATTACATTTTAATATATTCAAAGTTATTTTAAATTGCAATATTTCACAATCACTGTTTTTACTGAATTTTTGATCAAATAAATGCAGCCTTGGTGAGCAGAAGAGACTTCTTTCAGAAACACTTTTTATTGGTAGTGTAGTCTCTCTCTCTCTATCTCACACACACACACACGATAATTTTCTTGGTGGCTTGTATCTGTGTCATATTTAACATGGGAGTCCGGTGTCATTAAAAAGCCACAACGTGTCGCAGGAGTCTGGGTACTAATGAGACCAGGTGCTACACACCTGACCCCAAACTGTCTCAGCAGTGAACAATGAGTGTGTGTGAGAGAGAGAGAGAAAGTACAGAAAATGATAAAGAGGAGCATGACTATTGCTATGTTCTGAATAACATACTGCCATATAATTTTTCAGATTTTTCTCATTTGCCTGGAATACCTGGGATGACCTACTACTACAATACGACCCGAGCGCACAGTGCTGAGCACCGTTTCCCAGAATGCAACACCATTAATTCATCACACTGTAAATGAAAGGTTAAGCTGAGGGTAAGAAATATCAGTTGTAGTTTCAATCTCTTGACTCATTTTACACATAATTAAAGTAAAAATGCTAAATAATGAAGAGGATATGGAAGTAAACATGCATGTGATCAGATCATGTGACACTTGGGTTCTTCTGGAGGTAAAAATCCCATTCATTTTCTCCACAGGGGAATTGATTCTGAATAATAACTCATAAACCTGTAAAGACAGACGAACTGTGAGCAACGAAGTTGTTAATCGATTGTATATGCTTTTGTTGAAGCCATCAGCCTGGATTATATAAAATAAAATGAACATATTTAACAGTGGGATTCCAGATGAAAAACTACATTACCCATAATTCTGCAAAGAAATCTCCATCAATCAGAGAATCGAAACAAATTGCACAAAATGATGTGTAAATATGATACGTATCAGTTTTAAATTTATCGATCATTTTTAATGTGTGTAATTCACAATGCTTCATGGGATTGTAGTTCTTTCACTCATTAAATCCATGAAGTCTTGTACCTTTGTCTTTTTGCCTGATTTTCTAATATATTTTTTTGCTTCAAATCAAAGTGTGTAATGATGTGATTCACCTCATAGCTGGTTGGTTTGGTTGATGGCTTATAACTCCCTAATGAAGACTTTTGAAAAAAAAAAAATCCTATGGGAAAATTACTTCCGGAAGCAAGGCCGCTGAAAAAGTGGGCGGCCACTAATGCACTCTATTATTCCTGTTTAATATTAATGCACTCTATTACTACTTGAAGTCATTACAGGAATGCATTCGGTTTCAAATACTCATTTTTTGAAGAAATAGTAGGCAGTGTATAGTGTATACGGCACAGAATTAAGTTTGCCATTCTGACCATTTCCTATAAAAAAAGACTGTAAGTGAAGGGTTAAATGGGCATCTTTTTTTCTTTCTTTTTTTGCATTGCTGAAATGGTCACACTAAATAAAACTCGGTGTAGAAACAGTTTTAACTCAGAAATTGCTAGTAAATCTTAATATTAATTACAAAGAAAACAGCAAGAAACCCATTGAATTTTTAAATAGAAAGCCTGAAATATTATTTTCTTGTAAAACATCACCTAACAGTCTTTGTTTTGTTTACAAATTACGTTTTTACAGCGCATGATATTTTATAAATGTAATACAAAAAGCTCTAAAAGAGTCCAAACCATGTGAAAACTTTCATTAACCAATCATATTTAAATATTATTAACCAAACAGCTTATCCAGTGCATTTACTAGAACCAGTAAATACTGGCTGCATGCAGATCCACTTAACCCTAAAACAAAACACATCTATTTGAAGAAAATGACTAATCCAGCTCCGGAAGTGTGTCCCTAATGGATTCTCCCCTGTTCTGTCTCCTCACAGAGCTAGCGGTTCTGGCCGTGGGCCAGTTTCATCTTAAAGATGGATCACAGGGAAAACGCTGTGCGCAGGGGTTCTAAAATCACCATGGGAATCCAGGTACAAATGTGATCATTACCCCACAAACCAGTTTCCAATAAACAAAGGGCTTCTTAGAATGTGCAGATAGCAGGAATACAAACCCATTATACACCAGTATAATCTATTGTGATAATAGGTCAGCCTCCTGTTAAATCAGACCAATCCCGCCCTCTTCATTATGAGACCACACCCCTTTTTTGTGCAACACAACTTGACACCAATTCCAATGTTTGAATCATAAGCCTTACAATTTTTTTGTCACTACACTCTTAAAGCATAACTCTCGCCAAAATGCAACCTAGGGTCTTTTTGTGAATCTACCCGAGGCAAACTTTCGCCACTTTTTCGTTTTCGGTCAAATTGCCTTTTGAATGGGAGTGCTTGGGGCACGACTATGATAGCATCGAAATCGCTATTTTAAAAACACTAAGAAGGCTCAACACAACATGAAACTGTGCTGGAAGTATCACCAGGGGCTCTACACATGAACTCCAGCATTGAGAACATTGTTTGTGTACACAGAGTTTACTAAAAAGAGAGATTTTGAACAACTCACTGTAGCTGTGTGTCCGCCGCCATTTTGACAGTCATAAATAGTCGATCTCCGAATGCGAATGAGCTGACTCTGAATTTTAGTATTGCTTCTTATATGAGGATCCTTTTTCAAATACAAGGTCAATATTGATTTTCATTAACGACAAAACAACAAATTATCCGTGAATTTATATGGAACTAAGCTTTAGGAGCTTTCCATCATTACTCTCCTCCCTGTTACGTTGCATTCGGAGATCGACTAGTTTTGACTGTCAAAATGCCGGCAGACACACAGAGACAGTGAGTTGTTCAAAACCTTTATTTATAGTGAACTCTGTGTACACAAACAATGTTCTCACTGCTGGAGTTCATGTGTAGAGCCCCTGCTGATACTTCCAGCAAAGTTTCATGTTGTGTCGAGCCTTCTTAGTGTTTTTAAAATAGCGATTTTTGATGCTATCATAGTCGTGCCCCAAGCGCTCCCATTCACAAGGCAATTTGACCGAAATAAAAATACGGTATAATTGGCGTTTCCGTTCTAATTATGCTTTTACACGAAAGTTTGCCTCGGGTAGATTCACAAAAGACCCCTAGGCTGCATTTTGGCGAGAGTTACCCTTTAAAAATAAACATTTTACATTCATTTAGCAGACACTTTTATCCAAAGTGAAATGAGAACAGTAGAAGCAGTGAAACTAACAGTAGGACACCAATATGCAAGTGCTATGACCCTTCCCAGTTTAATCTAACGGTGTACATGTGCTTTTTTTTAGAACCTTAAACCTTAAATAAAGGTTCCAAAAGTTTGGTAACACTTTTATTTCGATCAATCAATCTACTAGCTAACTTTGCAACTACATGTCAACTAACAATTAGAGTGCTTAATATCTGCTAACACTTTATTTTGTAACTTTGCAACTACATGTCAACTGATTCTACTAACCCGACCCTAACCTAACAGTCTACTAATACTCTAATGAGAGTTAGAGTGTGAAAGTGGTCTATCGAAATAAAGTAACCAGAGGTTTTTGCAGCAATGCCATAAAATAAAAAAATTTTGTTCCCCAAAGAACCGTCAAGTCACCTTAAGTTATATAGCGCTTTTAACAATATAGATTGTTTCAAAGCAGCTTTACAGTGATGATAGGAAATTAAAGTAACAGAGATTGTTTAGGCTTTACAGCAGCTCTAGAATAAAGTTATTGTCCAGCTTAAGTTCGTTTTGATTGATTCACTTCCGCCGCAACGATCATTAGTTATTAACTTAGAGGCCGCTTAACACGACACCGTTCTAACAGAAAACCCTTAACGCGATCCGGCCGCTCATTTGCACAAAACAGTGTTTGGTGGCTCGAGAACGCAAACCATGAAATAGGTTCCAAGGTACAAGCCTTGAAAAATTTATAAGAGCTTCCTGTTCTTAAAAGAACCATTTGTTTTTATTAGTGTGAAAAACATTTTAATAATCTAAAGCCTTTTTTTTCCACTATGAAGAACCATCTGTGCAATGGAAAGATTCCACACTCTACAATATAAAGGTTCTTTATTGACATCTGTGGTTCCACAAAGAATTTTTAACATCCATAGAATCTTTTTATTACACAAAAAAAGGTTCAAAGTAGTGGAAAAAAAGGTTAGTTGGGGAACAAAATGGTTCTTCTATGGCATTGCTGAGAAATCCCTCTTTTGGAACCTTTATTTTTAAGAGAGATGGATGTTAGAGGTATTTTTAAGAGAGATGGATGCCATTAAAGAAGCTTTATTAAAAGTGCAGCCCAGTGGTCAAATGTGCAACAATAATCACTTCCGTTTGTGAGGGTTCTGCAATACCAGGACATCTTTTACACTGCAAAGATGGCACAGAAGCCGCATCTCAAGCAGCATATACACTGTAAAAAAATATTATTGGTTTAACTTAAACTCAAACTCAACAGAAACTCAAAATATTATGCTGTCTGAACCACATAAATTATCCAAGTTGATTTGACAAAAGAAAAAATGTGATAACAAATCAGGATTTACAGTGACTGGTTTGCATGGTTGACCCCTGATGGTTGGCGTAACTACACCACTAAAGCATCTTTCTCATTTCTCGGCCATTCGGAAGTTGAATTAACTCTGCTTTAACTCCACAGTTTAAAGACTAATGACTGCAAGCTAGAAGTAGTAATAATTTAAACTGTTACTTTTATTTCAGATGGCTTTAGGAAACTAAAGTTCTGTGCCAATTAATATCTGATTTAAACCTGAAATTGGCCGAGGAGAATGGAAAGGCGACTGCACACTTTGACATTGATTTGTTAATTAGATGGGAGAGCTGAATGAAGTCTGATTGGGGAAGGTACTTACGGAAACAGCCCGGTTTCCAATAGTAACCGGGGAGACATTCATCACATTTGACTCCGGTCGAGCCCTCTTTACACTGACAGAAGCCGGTGCCGTTACAGCGGTCGTGCACCGAACCCATCGTATTACAGTTACACTCTGAAAAGAAATAGAGAGAGTTAGTCACAGGAAAAGGGCTGATCTTGTACAGCTTATTTCTGAAAACTTGTTAAGACTAATTGTTGAGTGTCAAAATGGCTTGATAGTTTTAGTTGATCGGCAGGTTTAATTCAATTCACCACCCAAGTTTGTTTGCTCTGAATTAATATTTGCGTGCATATGGCATGCACTTGTGGCCATCATATTTATTTATAAAAATGTAATCTTAGTGCATGCTTAAGCTGTGTTTGCATTTTCTGTAGTTGCTTTTTGTATTTAGAAAATAAGCTAAAAATAAGCATGCTATTATTTTTTAATTTTTTTAGCAATAATATGTCAGAAAGTGTTTAGTTAAATGCACATGATTGGCACCATAATTTCATAATTACCAGTAGGAAACTCTTGTTGAAGATTTCTTATAACTATAAATACCAATTTGCTTCTGAGTTTTTCCGTTTTAATTGTGAATGTTGATGTGATGTTTAACGAAGAACAGTGACAAAGTGTGCCAGAAAACATTCGTTCAGCTGGTTTATGAGGAGACGGACTTGATCAAACTGCATAATTATCCCAATCCCAAATAACTCCCAGAACCCAGAAACAAGTTTAGCACCTCAGGTTCCATCAACCTCAAGTCAATGGGTTTTTGAACTGGTTTTTGATTAAATGCCTGAAATAAGGTCAAGCTCAAGATATTGTCACATTTCATTTCTACAACATAAAATACCAGTAATACCCCCTTGTGTGTGTGTGTGTTTTCTTTTTTTTTTCTCAAAGCTTTTACTTGTCTTGGAAAAGGCGGTTGTTATCAAGTGTCTAAATGGGACTACAGAGGTTTTCGGGACATTAAACGTCATCAGCCGAACAGGTAAACTAATCTACTCACTAGTTTGCTTTCACAGCTTTGCAAACTCAAAGCTGTTGACGTAGTGTAACAGCGCAGCTCTTCTGGGTTGTACGTCAGAACGTAGGCTCACTATTGGCCAGCATCACACACATGACCAGCGTCGGCCAATAGTTAGCCTACGTTCTGACGTACAACCCAGAAGCGCTGCGCTGTAACACTACGTCAACTCACTCAGGCCCACACAGAAGAAAATGAAGAGTTGAATAAAGTCGTTATTTTTGTTTTTTTTGCGCTCAAAAAGAATTCTCGTCGCTTGATAAACTTAAGGTTGAGCCACTGTAGTCACTTGGACTATTTTAACGATGTCTTTACGAACTTTTCTGGGCCGGCAGATGAAATTACCCAGTAGCCTATGATGAAGGAGTGAGACAGCTCTCAGATTTCATCAAAAATATCTTAATTTGTGTTCCGAAGATGAACGAAAGTCTTACGGGGTTGGAACAACATGAGGGCGAGTGATTACTGACAGAATTTACATTTTTGGGTGAACTAACCCTTTAAGGCTTCAAAATCCCAAACATGTACAAGTCCAAAACATGTAAGAATCATGAACTTTTGTTGGTTATTCAACAAAAGTTGAATAACTTTTAGGTTATTCTCTGCAAAATCCAAAAGCCAATGGAAAAATCCCACTGGGTTTTTGTCAAGGGAATCAGGGTGATGCTAATTTTCGGGTTGGCCTACAAAAATACATCTTCACTGCAGCACTCTATTGCATTGCTAATATATTAGCATATTATTAATTTATAACTATTGTTAATCACACAATTTTTGGTAACACTTTACAATAAGGTTCCATTAGTTAATCCATTAACTATCATTACATTTGTTACAGTATTTATTGATATTTGTTAACGTTAGGAAATTAAAATACAACTGTTCATTTTAGTTCATATTAGACACAATTTTTTATTTTAATAATACATTAGTAAATGTTAAAGATTAATACATGCTTTAGAAGTAGCCTATTTTTCATTGTTAATGAATGCAGTTAAATGCAGTTTACACATTCTAATGTATTATGGCTCTATTATAGTCATCTGTAAATTATGTTTTATTATTTTTAGAATCTATCCGCTGATATTTTGATACACAAATCGGCTTGCAGCCAACTCCTGAAAATAGACACAATAGACTCAGTGCTATTGTGAGCTCAGGATGAGGTAAATGTTCTCCTCGTGGAGATCCTGGTGTTGACCCTGTGCCATGTTGGCACCTGGCACACACCCGATGAGGGCGAGCTGATTTGTGCTGACTTCCCAGCACGCTTTCATTTACCCCGCGCCCTGCCTCCTCGTGTGGCAGATGGACTCTCTTCTCCGTCCTGGTACTCTCAGCGTCCGCTTGGAAGCAGAGCTGCTGATTTAAGAGCTGTGACATCCGGGTTTATTTCTGGAAGTTTATTTGAAGACCGCTGGGAAACTCTAATATGACGCTCCCAGGAAGATAATGTTACAGTTTAACTTCGTTGACTGTGGCGTACAGTGCATTTTCTCTTTCTTCCCTCATTCAGTTGTCTTTGTATTTCTTTCTCCTGATTACATCCCTAAGTATTTTTCTCCAATATGTCTTTTTTGTTTCAATTAGAGGCATTTCCTGGCTCTGTTTGCTGGAAGATGTTTTTGAATGTTGTTGGATTTCCCTGATGCACACTTCAGTGAAGTCCACTCTGAGTCTCTTTAAAGATTTACTCTTTACTCCTGGTATTTAGATGCGTTTTGGTCGATCGGATCACAGGTAGTCGAGCGAGACACATTCCCATTCACACCTGGTGTTTTAATCCGTCTCTTTTGTCCACTTTTCAACAACTCCGGTCCTGAATTCTTCCAGGGGAGGGTCTATGGGAGGGGTAAATGTATGGCCTTTTTCAGATATTTAGATATAATGGGCGAAATAAGCTCACGCAAATTTACATATGAATGTGCCTGGAGACGACGGAACAACATACGGAGAGCATCAGCTTTCGTTTCAGCTCTGACAGCCTCAAGGCCACGTCGAACGCAGTGAGTGCGTCTTAGAGAAAGGTACATTTTTCGTCTTCAAACCAAACTTGCGTTTTCGACTACCTCTGGAAGTGTTTGAAAGTGAATAAGCTCAAAACGTTTTAGACCCTGTTTACACCTGTATTTAGTGTTGTCTGCTTCTAATCCAATCGACCAAAATGCATCTTATTACCAGGTGTGCTGGAGTATTTTTTTGCTAAATTGCTTTTAGTTAGCCTGGTAATACCAAACTCTGCTACTTCACTTTGCTTCGTAGACAGAGTCTGGAAGGGCATAATTGAAAAGCGTTTTCTTTCTCGCGGGGGGGCGCTTGTCTGAAGTTTAAAATCATTGGTTACCCGTAAGCCAATCACATAACGTTTGGTTATGACGTGTGTTATGCGCAGGCTCAGCCGCATCTAACTTCCACTGTAAACACATGTATGATGCGAAAACAAAACCATCGAGCGAAATACCGGAGTGAACATGGCTGTGAACGACTTTTGCAGATTATGTGAAGTAAATCTACGCATCCACGGTACAATCGGCGTCTACGTCACGGCTCTCAGCCCGCCCTCTGTTCGTTGATTGGCCGGCTGTTTTGAGGCCGGAGGAAAACGGGGAGAAAGGTCGCTATCTCAGACTGAGTACAGAAGCGAACTGAAATTGAGCGGAAGTACGAAGTCTGACGTAGTCAGGCTAGCTTTTAGTGTCTAAAACTGGGAAAAAAGTAAACCATCAAAGACTGTCCTCCTCAGCTTTACAGTCTTAGTAGAGTCATAAATATTGTAATTTTGTATATTATAATTGTAAATATTGTAATTTCTTCAAGGATGGCTGACTTCGCAGTAGATGACAATGAATGGCTGCTGCTTTGCAAATATATTAAGGTGATTTACAACAGCTAACAGGCCCGGCTCCAGATATGAGATGAAAGGTGGGCCAAGTGATGTTCCAGGTGGGCCGGGTGTATTTTTATATATATATATATATATATATATATATTTTTTTTTTTTACCGCTTAACAGATCCTGTATCAAGTAACTTTAGATTTGATAAAAACAGGGGGGACAGGTCTTTTAAAATAACTATTTACATCACTATACCATTTACAACAGCAGCTTTTTGCTCATTTTAGAAAACTGTTACAAACTAAAAATGTACATTTTATCTGACATGCTGTTTTTCTTGAGAATTATTCTCACGTCTGTTAATGTAGTGTAACATTACAGATTTTTGGCCATTGTTATTTTTGACACTTTTATTTTTACATTCTTATGTATATTTAGAATGTATTTTTATTTTTTTTTTAACCACACAACAGATCTTGTATCAGTTTAGTAACTTTAGATTTGAGGAAAACGGGGCAGGTCTTGAAAAAGAGCTACTTACATCACTATAATTTACAACATTAGCTTTCTATTCATTTTAGAGAATTCTGTTACAAACTCACCCATGTCCAGTTCATGTGTTATTGCTTTTTCATGAGCTAAAAACACAAGGTTTTCCTTTCGGAACAAGAAATCTGTGCATGTTGTGTTTTATTAGGCTACAGAGTGTGGTGGTGGTAACTCTTGATTACAAGTCATCATGAAGATTCAAACTTCGCAGGGAGTTTGATTGACAGGCGATCTGACCAATAATCCGCCATCTGCGTCCGACAAAGCAGTCAGGAGAGTTAGTAGATTAATGTTGGAGGATTTGAACTTGAATAACGGCGTGTACTGATCGAAGTGATGATCGGTTCACCAGCAGCTTTAACTGAGGCTCTACAGCAATCTGTCAGGCACATTTAAGAGCCACAAAACGGTATTTATTTTTTAAATTGCGTTAAAAAATGACCAAATTTGAAAGTTGAGACTTTGTTTCATATTAAAAGTAACCTGCTCTGTCCTGTCTGTCAGCGCATTGTCAGTGTCCTCTCTGCTCCGCGATGTATGTTTCACTGCATAAGAACATGGTGTGTGGCGTGAGAGCAGCGATTGAGTATTGAAGATTGAACAATTTTGTGATTGGCTGTTATGTGGTGTGGGGCCAAGGTGGGCCAAGCTTCTGATTGGGTGGGCCAGGCCCACCCTGGCCCCCCCGAGGAGCCGGGCCTGACAGCTAATAGCTGGGCCCACTGAAATAAGTTATATTTTCCCCAAATTCTGTTCCATTTCGTGATTTGATTATTTGTACAGCCCTACTTTTCCGCTGAATTACGTGACATTTTACGCTGTACTGTAAATTCCATTTTTATGACTGGATGCCGTGAGTCCGTTTGCGTCTTCAGCGTTGAAAATCACAGGTGCCTATTATAGTCAGCTATTGTAAAGCTAATTGACTAATTGCTTAATGAAAATTAATTAATTATTTGTAAGATACCAAGCATACATCATATAGTTTGTATAAATGTTATATAGGTGCATTCATTCATGCTCGTCTCAGCTTTCGTCAGGTTGTCCATTGTTTGTGTTTGAGGATTTGTGTATTTGAGACAAAAATATGAGTAGATAATTCAGACGTAGGAGTTTATCACGTGCAGCGATTCAATATTGTATTTTTAGTTTGATCAAAGAACAGTATGATTTACATTACGCATTTGTCAGATGTTTTTATCCAAAGCAACTTACATTGCATTCAACATATACATTTTCTCTGGGAATGGAAGCCATGACCTTGGCGTCGCTAGTGCCATGCTCTACTGTGTGAGCCAGTGACATCATCTAATCGTCTATTTTGCCTCTCTAAGATTCATGCTCAAATGCATGCACAGTATTCTAGTTGTAAAAATGCACACTTTTACTCACCGACACACACGTTCTCGTCATCGGGCTCCGCAGAGCTGTTTTTGAAGAAGCCCATGCGACAGTGCTCGCAGTTCTGACCACGCGTGTTGTGTTTGCAGCTCACACACGTCACTATGTTCAGGAAGTCGATGTAACTGCAGCGATTCGAGTGTCCGTTGCATTCACAATCTGAGAGGGAGAGAGAAAAAGGTCAGCAACTCTAGATTAAAGTACACTCTAAAAACGTATTTTTAATTACTTGGGTTAAAATAACCCAACATTAGGTCGGTGCTATATCAACCCACCACTGGGTTAGCTGTTGGGTCGTTTTTTAACCCAACTTTTTTAAGTGAGTAAAGAAGGGTTAAAAGAGAGAAGAGTAAAGAAATGTGCTGGTTTTTAAGAATGTCGTTCAAGTTCAAGGTGTTGATATCTAAATGTGGGTGGTCATATGTTAATAAGCTCATGACATCATAAGCATGATGATTTAAAAAATGGTTAGAGTTAGAGTACATCTACAAGCTACATCAATCTCGACGCTGAATCGATTAAAGCTATCGACTCTTTGTTTTGCGTCACTTTGTGTCTTTCCTGCTGCACCCACCCACAGCACTGACAGCTGAAATGAAGATTTGTGTGCGTGTGTGTGTGTGTTGCTGACAGGGCGATATCTCACACACTCTTACGGGACTCTTCCCCACTCCGCATGCACGTGAGTGTGTGTGTGTGTGTGCTCTAGGGATGTTGGGAAATCTGATGACAGATGTTTTCTCGAAAACAGCTGTTTCCTCGGCTTCTGAAGCAGATCTTTTTGTCCAAACTGCTTGGCTTCTCCCAGTTCCCATTCACACCTGTCCTGTATCCTACTCTCATGTCCGTGTCTTTCTGTCACTCATAGAGACTCAGTGTGCAGTGCGTTAATGAACTACGCTCAGTGTAGCCCCTTTTTGAGAACCTGAATCAGTGCCTTTCGCTTGATTTGCATCAGAGTGTCCTTTCAACGCAAGCCACTCATTGCACTTTGACCTCCATGTGACAGGTACAAGGTTCTAGGTAGCTAGTGTACACAAGCTGGCGTACACTTTTATTCAGCAAGGATGCATCATATTGATCATAAGTCACATTAAAGACAATCATAGTTACAAAAGGTGCTATTTCAAATGCTTGAGCTGGGGATAATGCTGTAGCTTGATGCGTGCTTCACAGAGGTCAGGGTATTGGGCAACACTGATGTGAATCATGTGAAAGAACTTTTGTCAACTCCAAAAAGAAATCAAAGTAAGATTATAATGTGTTTGGACCTTGAACTTGTCAGACGTGTGGGACATTTCACCAGCATTTAAACATGGCCAGTAATTAAACTTGTATAGCTAAATCTAATGTTGCACTTGCTGTATGTCTGTTTTTTGTACATCAAAGGTGCAACTGTAATCTAATGATATTTCATATTACAGTAAACTTATACAAATGCATGTTTAAATGCATATTTACCCGACCAATTAATCAACTTTATGAATTTTTAGCTACTTCAGAAATTTTTTATCACTTCAGAAGTGTCTTTAAAATATTTATGCACACTTTAAAAGCGACTGAGAGCGAGGAACTCAGTACAGAGCCTGTCTCAGCACATAGGAACAGGCAAATCAATGAAATATAAATGGGTTCCACACGTTACACACAACACACTTACCTTACATGTCACAAATAATAGAGAAAAGCGGGGATGAAGGGATTGATGGAAGTTAGAAAGGAGACAGGAAGTGACATGTTGAGAAACATCATCAAACTCAGTTTTTGAACTCTCAATGTGACATTACAGTGTTTAAGAATAGAAGGGAAAAGTAAAATCTAGAACCTACACTGTTCCTTTTTATTGTTCATTCTTGTAAATACTGTGATGTTGTACATTGAGATCTCTGTTTTCGTTTTCTCATCTCATTATCATGTCTTCCTCACCTTTAAAGTCGTCATATATGATGCCTTTTAGCTGGACAGTCTGTTGCCCTCCAGATAGTAAGAACTTCAGAAGAGCTTCAGAGAATGAAAATCCGTATTTTACATGTTCATCTAGAAACACTGCGATCGAGTCTACGGCAAGCAAATCTGCAGCTATCAGTCCGGTTACAGGAGGGATGAGTTGTCTAATGCAGAACAGAATTATTGTGACATTTAACAGGCCCAAAAATTCACTACCAAGCAGGTTTACTACAGTATATACAAACTAAAAACTACGGAAGCTAATACAGTTTATTGTTTATGTGGGTTCTAATGACTATGCACATGCAGTTATAGACTTCACTACTTACAATGCACTCTTTCTCTACCTCACTCTACCTTTTTTCTTCTCTTCATCTTTATCTTCCATTTTTTCTTCTCTCTCCCACTTATGGGTGTGCTTTCCTTCACCCTCTTTTGAGTGTTTGTGTGGCTCTAGACGAGCAAAGAGAAGGACTGAGCAATCCACAGATCAATTAATAGTGTTTGAATCACTCACAAAGCCACGATGAAAAAAATACCACTTATGCATTGATCAGACAGTGCCATTTTTACTCATCAAACTGGGTAATATGCACCTACAAAATCTATCAAATTAAATTAGCTTTAATGAAGTCTAAAAAAAGCCTTTATAAGAAAAAGATGTAATTTACTATTCAAGAGACTAAAAACCACTTCTCATGGAGTTCTATTGAATTCTAAATCAAGTCTAGATTTTATACTACAGGCTGTTTGAAACTACCAGCTGATCCATACCTTCAACATCTGTCTGTTTATGAGACCCTTCCTTCTCCCCCTCTTCATGTGGCACGTGTATTGATGAAACCATCTCGTGTATTGGCTCATGAGACACTTTTGGCTCAGTAGGTATGTGTCCATGAGGTTTATGCATTGACGCATGAGGATTCACTACTGGCCCATGAGGTTTATGAATTGACTCATGAGGATTCACTACTGGCCCATGAGGATTCACTACTGGCCCATGAGGTTTATGAATTGACTCATGAGGGTTCACTACTGGCCCATGAGGATTCACTACTGGCCCATGAGGGTTATGCATTGACTCATGAGGATTCACTACTGGCCCATGAGGATTCACTACTGGCCCATGAGGGTTCACTACTGGCCCATGAGGGTTCACTACTGGCCCATGAGGGTTATGCATTGACTCATGAGGGTTCACTACTGGCCCATGAGGGTTCACTACTGGCCCATGAGGTTTATGAATTGACTCATGAGGGTTCACTACTGGCCCATGAGGGTTATGCATTGACTCATGAGGGTTCACTACTGGCCCAGGAGGGTTATGCATTGACTCATGAGGGTTCACCACTGGCCCATGAGGATTCACTACTGGCCCATGAGGGTTCACTACTGGCCCATGAGGGTTATGCATTGACTCATGAGGGTTCACTACTGGCCCATGAGGGTTCACTACTGGCCCATGAGGTTTATGAATTGACTCATGAGGGTTCACTACTGGCCCATGAGGGTTATGCATTGACTCATGAGGGTTCACTACTGGCCCAGGAGGGTTATGCATTGACTCATGAGGGTTCACCACTGGCCCATGAGGATTCACTACTGGCCCATGAGGTTTATGCATTGACTCATGAGGGTTCACTACTGGGCCATGAGGGTTATGCATTGACTCATGAGGGTTCACCACTGGCCCATGAGGATTCACTACTGGCCCATGAGGTTTATGCATTGACTCATGAGGGTTCACTACTGGCCCATGAGGGTTATGCATTGACTCATGAGGGTTCACCACTGGCCCATGAGGATTCACTACTGGCCCATGAGGTTTATGAACTGACTCATGAGGGTTCACTACTGGGCCATGAGGGTTATGCATTGACTCATGAGGGTTCACTACTGGCCCATGAGGGTTATGCATTGACTCATGAGGGTTCACTACTGGCCCATGAGGATTCACTACTGGCCCATGAGGGTTATGCATTGACTCATGAGGATTCACTACTGGCCCATGAGGGTTATGCATTGACTCATGAGGGTTCACTACTGGCCCATGAGGATTCACTACTGGCCCATGAGGGTTATGCATTGACTCATGAGGATTCACTACTGGCCCATGAGGGTTATGCATTGACTCATGAGGGTTCACTACTGGCCCATGAGGGTTATGCATTGACTCATGAGGGTTCACTACTGGCCCATGAGGGTTATGCATTGACTCATGAGGATTCACTACTGGCCCATGAGGTTTATGAATTGACTCATGAGGATTCACTACTGGCCCATGAGGGTTATGCATTGACTCATGAGGGTTCACTACTGGCCCATGAGGGTTATGCATTGACTCATGAGGGTTCACTACTGGCCCATGAGGATTCACTACTGGCACATGAGGTTTATGAATTGACTCATGAGGATTCACTACTGGCCCATGAGGGTTATGCATTGACTCATGAGGGTTCACTACTGGCCCATGAGGGTTATGCATTGACTCATGAGGGTTCACTACTGGCCCATGAGGGTTATGCATTGACTCATGAGGATTCACTACTGGCCCATGAGGTTTATGAATTGACTCATGAGGATTCACTACTGGCCCATGAGGGTTATGCATTGACTCATGAGGATTCACTACTGGCCCATGAGGTTTATGAATTGACTCATGAGGATTCACTACTGGCCCATGAGGGTTATGCATTGACTCATGAGGATTCACTACTGGCCCATGAGGTTTATGAATTGACTCATGAGGATTCACTACTGGCCCATGAGGGTTATGCATTGACTCATGAGGATTCACTACTGGCCCATGAGGTTTATGCATTGACTCATGAGGATTCACTATTGGTCCATGAGGGTTATGCATTGACTCATGAGGATTCACAACTGGCCCATGAGGGTTATGCATTGACTCATGAGGATTCACTATTGGCTCATGAGGTTTATGAATTGACTCATGAGGATTCACTATTGGCTCATGAGGTTTATGCATTGACTCATGGGGATTTACTATTGACTCATGAGGATTCACTATTGGCCCATGAGGGTTATGCATTGACTCATGAGGATTCACTATTGGCCCATGAGGGTTATGCATTGACTCATGAGGATTCACTATTGGCTCATGAGGATTCACTACTGGCTCATGAGGGTTATGCATTGACTCATGGGGATTTACTATTGGTTCATGAGGTTTATGCATTGATTCATGAGGATTCACTACTGGCTCATGAGGTTTATGCATTGACTCATGGGGATTTACTATTGGCTCATGAGGTTTCACTATTGGCCCATGGGGATTCACTATTGGCTCATGAGGTTTCACTATTGGCTCATGAGGATTATGCATTGGCTCATGAAGAATTACTATTGGCTCATGAGGTTTTACTGTTTGCTCATGAGGATTCACTATTGGCTCATGAGGTTTATGGATTGGCTGATGATGTTTTACTATTAACTCATGAGATTCTGGTGCTGGCTCTTTATTTTTCTGTATTGACTCATGTGAGTTCTGTATTGGTTCATGAGATTCTGGTATTGAATCATGACCATGAGGTTTATACATTGTCTCATGTAATTCCGATATTGGCTTGACAGGCTCTGGAATTGACTCCGCAGATTCAGGCATTGACTCGACAGACTCTGGCTCTGATTCAGCAGGTTCAGGTGCACTGGTGACTAATAAGATGATTCAGAGATTGAACACATACAGCAAATAAACAGTGTAATAAAAAACACAGTGAGACTCTTCATACCAGTTTCTTCCCTGTGTCTGCTATGCTCCAGAACACTCTCCACTCTCTTTACTTCTTCTTCAATTACTTCGTGTTTCCCAGAAGTCTTCTCTTTCTTTTCAGAAATCTCCTCACCAATCTCCTCACCCTTCCCAGAATCCTCCACTGGTGGTGCTGTAGGGATTGCTTGGGAGCAATCATTCGAATAATCACAATGTTGGTTCATACACACAAACACACACACTGTGTTGTGCTCTACTAACAGCCATTAAACAGCCAGCACACTAGCCAGAAATAACCTGTACATCAATCGTAAGACTTTCACACTATACATTCAATCTATAGCAACCACAGACCACAAACTCCTCTGTAGTCTCTACTACACTTTTCATTGTCAACCACAGATTAGGGATATGTCACTAAAACCACATCTACCATGATATACTAGAACTTAATTGGACGCCTAACGATACCTTCCACAGTCTGTTTCTCGGATTCTCTGTGGTGTCTCCTATCTTTTTCAACAGGAATCATGTTTTGTCCTGGGTGCTTGGTTTGGGGATTATGTCTGTGAGATACTGCAGTTTATCAGAAAGAGGGAAATGTCATTTTGGCTTTACAGGGCTTTGAAAATCAGGCTAAAAACACAGAATTACTTCATTCTAATCACATTATGTCTCAATGAAATTTAAATGAGATATTACTCTCTGCTTTTTTGCCAGTGTGTACAGGTATCTCTACTGGTTTCTTTGGATGAGATTCTGCTTTGTGTAGGACTTTCAATCACCAGGCAGAACAGGTTTAGAAAATAAGAGATTTTTGGGAAATAAAAATGATTCATGAAAAGTTATCCATTCAGTTTATTTTACATACGTAAGTTATTGGGCCCCATCTTGCACCCAGCGCAATTTACTTTGTACACCGACGCATGTATCATTCCTATTTTGCACCCAACTTTTCCACAGTGGACTTTTCCCTCCACAGACGCATGTGATTAGGGAATGAACTTGCGCTCCCGGGGCCGGTTCAGCGAAAAGAGGAGGCGTGTTCCGGCGCAAACATTCCCTGGTGCTATTTTGCAGTTTCAGAAAACAATTCCACCACAGATCATAAAAACCTAGTCTAGAGTCAGTGGCGTGTTTTTCAGATGCTATTTTAAGGGCTTGGCCATAATGTAGCGTGTGCACAACGCGCATACACTTTGCTTCTCTCATCTACACAGACGCAGCAGTTCACATTTTTGCAAACCATACATAATTACAAGGAAAAATATTCCACAGGAGGGAAATCATTGTGGTGTCCATGAAGATGTAAAAAAAATAGGCATAAATCTAGCTTACACATTTACCCAAATTATTATACGCCTGTTTAACCAAAGCTAATTTGGGTGGGTTTCTCTCATCCCCATACAATGTCACTTCTCTGTCTTTTACGGCCCTGACAAGAACGTCGGTCTCCTCAGCTGTGAACCGCTCCTGGCGTGCTCCTGGCAAATCCGCCGTTATAATAGCAATCCGCCATGGAACAAGCGCGCCTGCTCTTAAACGCTCTGATTGGTTTATTTCACGTTACGCTCAAACCACACCTATACATACATGAAGAGTTCAGATGCAAAAGCCTCTAAGTGCCATCTGAAATTTTCTTCTAGAACGATCATTTTTATCAAGCTTGTATATCTAAGTTCAGTAAATTCACTTAAATGGCAATGAAAATTACCTATTAATTGTCATTTAAGTGAAAATTAATTAATATTAATTGTCATTTAAGTGAAAAGTGAAAATGACCTATTAATTGTCATTTAAGTGAAATTTCTGAACTTAAATATACGAGCTTGATAAAAATTATCATTCTAGAAGAAAATTTCAGATGGCACTTAGAGGCTTTTGCATCTGAACTCTTAATATATTCTTGCTTTTATGTGTGCTTCTTTCTTTTTCACCTTCTGTTTCCCAGTAACTTTTGCCTTAGGCTTGTGCAGTGTTGTATGGCATGTAGTTTAAAAATATTATCACAGCTTAGGAGGTGACGAGAAATTATTTTTATATCACTGTCCCATTATCACTTACAGTTTTACCAATTTGTTTTCTTTTTGCATTTCATAGAATGAATCAGCTGTGCAATGGAGTGCAACTACAGTTCCTGTTCAGTGGTTTTGCTTGTTGTGTCTGAGCTTCATCGATGTGATTCTTAATTTTAATGTAGCTTCGGTAGTGACTGCACTTCTGAGTGATTGCTATGTGGTTGCAGGGGAGTACTAAAATACATGAAAAGTGGTACATGACGTTGAACAGACAAACCAAACTCTAATTAATCTCGAACGACAGATCGGTGTTGTTTGAGGTACACAAACGCTCCTGCGTGTACACAACGACCATGCAGTAATTTCATCAACACACGTACGCGGTACGCCACTGAGAATCTCAAAGATCTCCACCTTTATTAAATCCATCCGAGGAGCTGCTCTGTCTCGCGTCTCAGCTGAGCGGTTTATTCCTCCCTCCGTTTTTTCATGCCAGCTTGACGTTTTCTGATCTGAGCTCGAGCTGGAGTTCTCGCTCACTCGTTAAACGTCATGCAGTATTCATTCCTCGGGTGTGTATGTGTGCTTCGATCAATGAGTGTGTGTGGTGGTTCTTTGTTTTATATATTCACAGGCTGCCCTAATCCGCTTTGTGCTGAAAGATGCAAAGTCACTCTATATTTTGACAGAGGAAAACACTGTCTAATTGAGCATTGATTTCCCACTGCGCACATGCTTTGGAGCCGTTACCCACAATCCTCTAGGGGTACGTTTGAGTAGATGACTTACTGGCAGCAGAGTCGCTGAGCTCTTGGCTTGGCTACAATGCTTTGACTGCCAATACAAGTCTTTGAAAGATGCTTCTATAACAGACTAGTAACACTAGCACATACACACACACACACACACACTAGTGCCCTTACCTATGCTCTCTATATGTCTGTGAACAGGCCCCTCCTCCAGGGGTGTGGCTTTGTGGGGCGTGTCCTCAGTGAGAATATAAGAAGGGGGTGTGGCTTCTGTAGTGGTATAAAGTGTCTTAGGCTCTATTTTAGCTGATGGGACTGAAGGAGCATCTAATGGGATTTGAGGGGGAGTGTAATAGAAACGGGTTAGAGAAACCAGAGTCAGCATGGAATACGTGCAAACATACAAAGTGCTGAGCTTAACAAAACCTCTTGCATTTTAAATCCTGTAGTTCGGTTCTTGCAGTTGCTTTCAAGTGTCAAGTGTAATTCCATTCTGCACTGCAGAGGCATGTTATGAATTCATTCCATGTTCAATCTGTGTGTTAAAATATTCAGAATGCAATACTAGCGTACTGCTTACTGTGCAGTGTGTACTGGCCAGGGTGTGCAAAATTCTGAATTGAACGATCGACTCCCTGTCAATGAATTTCAGTTGAATTAGTCACACCCCGCAGGAAGCTAAACTGCAATGACAGGAAGAGGAATTGCAATTAAAAGTAATTCAACACGTTACATTCTGCTAAATGAAGTGTTCCATTTGCTCCATTTTATTAATTTACATTGATTGTCTGTCTATATCCATAAGGCCTCTATAAACCTTCAAACTTAAAGGCTTTTAAAACCTTTATCAAAACTTTTAAACTACTTTTAAACAATGTTTTGCAATTAAAATGACTTATGCATTACGTTCTCGTTTTCTACATCAATTCAAATTCAATAATTGACTGATTCAGTTCTGAATGTCGCACAACCCTGAAATTGTGATGCAGTATGAAACAACACATAACAACACTCATTTTGTTATTGTGTTAAATCAGTGCATGCCATTTAATTCTCATACAGTAAATACAGTGATTTGATATATTTATCATTTTAAATGTATTAAATGTATGTATTCCCGTTTGCCAGTCTGCAGAGAGCATGTTATATATTCAGTGCGTCATCACTTGATCTGACCAGAGCACATTTGTAATAGCAGAGCTCTTGAGTGAGATGCTGTTAGATTGTGAAGCTGCGATTTATTGCAGATTGTCAGTATGCATGTGTTTGTGCATGTGTGTTTGTGCGCTCGTGGAGTTGCAGATGGCGCTCTGTTGGATTAAGGCACATTACATCATCATTAAGCTCTGCTAGCAACGCAGCAACTAGTATAGTCTATGTAAAGTACCTTATATTGCATAATATATTAATCTAGATATGTCATATTCAGGAATTACTGTGTCTAGCACCTTTTTTTTCTCCCACCTCATACATAGAACAATTAATAAAACATTAAAGTGTAATAATTAATAATAATAATAATAATAATAATAATAGATGAAAAGTTAATCTAATTAGTAGGTTTTAATTCTCAGTTGTTTTTAGCAAAATTATTTTATTTGTACACTTGGGTAATATAACTAGGTTTCTAGATCTGAATCTCTACAGTCTATGCAGATGCCATGCATAATTTCTAGCTTTTTTTCCTACTTTATTGCTACGACTACGGGAGCCTTTGAGGGTCACCCTGTCCCACCTGTGTTCAAAGCTGGTGATTCTGTTAAAGCTGTAGTGAAATCTTCATCTGAAGTGTCAGTCACTGTTGGCATTAAAGACGAACAATAGCAAATTAATACGCATTTGAAAACAACACCCGCAGGCATTTGTCTGAAACTACAGACTACTTTATGCTGTCAAATGTGGATTATTCCTTCTTGATATCTCTGTCTTCTGATCATATACACTACTGTTCAAAAGTTTGGGGTCGGTATGGATTAAGGCTGCATTTATTTGATTAAACAATACAGTGAAAACAGTAATACTGTGAAATTCAATTCAATAAAAAAAAAAAAAAGGTTTTCTGTTTCAATATATAATATATATATTTATGTAATTGATTCCTGTGATCAAAGCTGAATTTTCAGCATCATTACTCCAGTCTTCAGAGTCACATGATCATGTCACAAATCTATTCTAATATGATGATTTGCTGATTATTATCAATGTTGAAAACAGGTGTGCTGCAGAATTATTATTATTTTTGTGTGGAAACTGATACTTTTTTTTTCAGGATTCTTTGATGAATAGAATGTCTTTCCTCTATAAATTTTGATTAATTTTATACATCCTTGCTATATAAAAGTATTAATTTCTTTCCAAAAATTCATACTGATCCCAAACAGTATAGTATACAAAACAAATACTGACCTATATATTTTTAAGATGTAATGTTGGAACTTTGACTCCTTAATGCATGTCATTCGCTTAAATTAATGTTTGTTTGAATTATGCAAAATTTTCCTAAATGAAAGAGAGAATGTCTTCCTGTTATTTTCCTGTGGTGTTTGTGTGTACTTGTGTGGCTATTGCCCAACTGACCAACCAGCATCCAGAGGATCAGACTCGCTGCTCTGACCTCGTAATCCCTGTCTGAACACACACACTGACCCTGTATAATCCCTGTGTGTGTGTGTGTGCGTGCGTGCACAGAAGGACATTCATCCCACATTAAAATGAACACACACTGTAATGGTGTGGTTGTTTGTCATTGTAAAAAGTGATCAGCCGACTTAAATTTAAAAAAATGTAGGAAACCTGTTGTCTTAAAATTAAAATACTTAAGAATTTTAAGGCAACAGGCGTTGAACTGAACACTTTTTACAAGACCTATGTTTTGGGGTTTCCCCGAGCCTTGCATTCGTGTCGTTCTGTTCTGGCTTCTGCTTTTCTTTAAACAAAATACAACCGTTAACGGTAACCTGTGTGCTGTCAGGTGGATCATTTACCAACGCACTATAGGTTACAACACATACCCTGGCCTACATATCATCTCCCCCACTTCTTACACATTTGAGCCTGTGTGTGTGTGTGTGACCTGTAGACCTTTATACTACAGGGGAGAGAAATCACTGACATGATCTATGAGTTTGATTTCTCTAGGCCATATGCCGCACACACGCACACACACACATACACACAAAACTCAAAAAGAGCCATGTGTAGTTAGTTGCCTTACACAAAAACACACACTCTGTCTGTTATGCTGACAGATAGAGTGCATTTAAGATTGTCACAACTTGCATTCTAAATTCTAATGTGGCTCCAGTGACATCATTTCCTGTTGATTCCCACATTTAATTTTCCCGAATGGCACCTCAGATGCTCCAGCGTCATGTCGCTGGAAGGCAGTTTAAAGCTTTACGACGTTACACAAACGCTCTTAAATTCCTGACATCACGGAGTCCCGGGCTCCACTTCTCCTGAGTGCTTTTCCGCAGGAACACAGACAGCTTTAAAATTAGACTAACGCTACGGCGACAGGATCTACTCAGCATTCCTTGAAAAATGCTCCGTCACAATGCATAAATCAAGCCAGTTCGAGAAAACTTTCTGGCTGAGTTAAATCGCATGTATTTTGTAAACCGTTCTGGAGTTACGAGTGCTTCGAGATCCTTTAAATGTGTTTGGAATAGTGCTAGATACTTTCACACACACACACACACACACACACACACACACACACACACACACACACACACACACACACACACACACACACACACACACACCAATGGTCCTCTAATCTGAAAGACAACTGCTGAGAAGTTAAAGTAGCAACTGTTGTCATGGAGGAAAGCAATTGTAGAGATATGGCATAGAAACATTTGTTTATCATAGTTCCTGTAAATATATCATAGTTATTGTTACTACTGTAAAACCACTATAAACATAGGAAGCTTTCTTTTTTTATTTGTTTGTTTTTGTTCTGTAATTTTCTGTAAATGTCCATTTTCTTTGTAACATCTCACTGTATTGACAACAATTGTCTCATAAAAAAAAAAAAAGCTTTTAAATAATTAATTATTTATTAAATTATTAAAATATAGTTAATATGTATAATTAAGCGTATATAGCTAGAATATAAATCATAGATAATTAATATAATCTAGTAATTTCCACTGGTTTTTTTTTGTATTATTTATATACTTTTAAAGTATTTTTTTTTTAATATTTAGATTTTTTTTGTTATGTGCTTTTGTAATTATTTTTTTTTTATATATATATTTCTATTTAGCATTTTTATTCAGTTTAGTGCCTTAACTAACTGAAATGAAATAAGTGTAAGTAGAAGTTTTTCATCTAATATTTTACTTTATTTCATTTTTATTTCAATTAACAAAAACTTTATTTTCACTCTAAAAATGCTGGGTCGTTTCAACCCATGTTTGGGTTAAAATTAGACAAGCCCAACCGTTAAATTAAACCGTTTAAACAGGTTCATTTAAACCAATGGTTGGGTTCATCCATATTTGACCCAAACATGGGTTGAAACATCCCAGCATTTTTAGAGTTCTGATTGACATTTTAGTTTTATAAGACCAACTTACCACAGTTTTACTGTAACAATAACTCCAGTAACTATGGTGATTTGGGGGGGGGAATTATGGTTATCATGGTGTGTTTCTGAGAGCAAACCACCAGCTGTACTGTTGTTTTCTGGGAAATCCCTTCTTAAATTTTGGCTGAGAATCTGTGTGTGTGTGTGTGTGTGTGTGTGTGTGTGTGTGTGTGTGTGTGTTTAGTGCATCTAATGATGTAGGCGTGTCCTCAGAGTAAATCTCTAATTTCTCTTATTCTCTTTGAACCCTTAAGGAATTACGTCATCTTTCCTGCATCTCTCTATGTTCCTTCCTCTGTATCTCCCTTCATCTTTCTTCCTCCTGCTCTCTGATGTTAGGCTGAATTGCGGCTAGATTCAGTGATTTGACGATGATGAAAGCCACGGGACGGGCGGCCCATGAAAAATGAAGAAGACATAACGAGGGATGGAGCACAGAGACAACGAAGAAAGAGAGAGCGAGGGATGACTGACATATCAGAGAGAGAGAGAGAGAGAGAGCGAGGATGAAAGAGCCATCCTCTCGTTTCTTGAGGGTTCTGTACTTACTGGAACCAGAAGAAGAGCCAGCCTGCGCCTGAGAACCTGAGAGAGAGAGAGAGAGAGAGAGAGAGAGAGAGAGAGAGAGAGAGAGAGAGAGTGTGTGTCAGTAGCTTTGTTCCAAAACCTAGTCAGTTGTTTTCTACATAGACAGCTGCCTTCTAAGCCGGCATCCGGACTGAAATGGAACATCATGAGTGACTGATCTGGAACATTCTGCATCACAGATGTTGCTAGACGTAAATAACATCCAAGCTTATAGTCTATCATGGCCAGATAAAGATATAAAAATCGATCTAAATGTAAAAGAATAGCAGAGCCCACACCACACTTATGACGATAACGGCATCATTTGGGATCAGAATAGTTTTGTCCAGCCGATGAACGATAAAAACATTTGTAATAGTCACGTATTTCTGCCTTTATGCACAGCTTTTTGAGGTGATGATAAACATGCTTTGTTGTATTGTTTTTTCTCTTCACATGAAAAAGAGCAAACTGTTGTATCAGATGCCTGTGGTGTAATCACGGACTATTATATGGACTTTTATTTGTTTTTGTTTTGTCCTCTCGTCATTGTTATGTCATGCAATATGGTTTTAAGGAGAAGGGGAAGTGACGTCGTGGAAGGACTCCAGAGTTCAAACGGGGAAGCGGTCTGAGTTTAGCGGGCTCTGTGTAATAGTTGCATGAAGAATTCATCAAAGGGACTAATACCCTAGTGTTTTGTGGATTACATGACAATTGTTTTCTGGACTACCACAGCTTCCCATCGGCTAAACAGACGGTGACGAGATTGCGTAAGTCCACGGGGGATATATTGACTGCGGCTTCTCGCCACGCTTCGCCTTATATTTTTGTTTTGTGTCTTTTTCTTCTCGCGGAGGACATTGTAGTTCCGTACGGACAATTTATGTCGCTTGAATGAACATTCGGTCTGCTGGCCAGGACATTGGGACATTGGGGTTTTGAGGGTTAAATGTGTGTGGATAATTGTAGAATGTTTGTTTGCTGTGTCGGAGTGCGGCCATGCCTCCAGCTGTGAAATAAGCGCATGTTGCTGCCCGTCGGGGTATTATAATGTGATATATCTCTCAATACACTTGGTTGAACTTGTGTTTCATTGTTTTTTTGTTTATATATAATTAATTCAAGTCTACATACATGTAGATCTTATTCTATATATTTTTTTCTTTAGTGTTTATTTAACGAAAGTAGCTGTTACTGGCTTTATTTGTATCAGATACGCCCGTTACCTTATGTTTTGCGTGCAGTACTTTTCTCTTGCTTTGATAGTGTAAGGGAAATTGTTACACATTGACAGCCAATCAGAATCCATCCTGCTTTAATGAGCTTGAGCATTTAAAGCGACAGACGACAAAACTGAAGCGTGCGCTTAGAATAAACAGAGCGATTTCGTCCGCTGGTTGGCGCTAATATAGTCATCTCTACAATTATCGTTCTTCGTGTCATATTATATAGTGCAAAAGTGTACATAATTCAAGATTTTTAATTTGGCTGTTAGTGCTGCCATCGATTTTAAGTAGAAAAGAAAATTTAACAAAGCACTTTACAATAAGATCTAATTTGTTAACATTATTACTAACGATAATAAATACTTCTATCTATTCTAATTTCAAGACTTACTAATCAATTTTTACAAAAATCAAAAGTTAATCTGTTAGCATAAGCTAATGCATTGAGAACTAACGATGAACAATTGTTTTAATTAGTTTAAGTTAACAATTGCATCGCTAGTTGTGAATTTGCATGCGCATTTGAATGCACACATGAATATGAATTTGTATGTTAATGTGTATGTGAATTTAAATATTAAATTTGCATATATCAAATAAATTATGCAAATAATCAAACAGCAATTTTGATCAGATGCTGTGCTTGTTGCAATGCATTCAGGCATTCAATATTTTGTCCAAAACATTGACAAAATGCAGCATCATTTAGAAATAGGCCTCTTACACATGAAACGCATTCATTTATGATAAACACTGCAGCTTTCCATGAAAAATAAGAACTGTCCCGTTTCATATGCATGAATTAAATTATGAATTTTAATCAGTGTGTTCATTGCAATGCATTCAGGTTTTGCTATCTAGGTAGGGAGCTCACTAGGTTTTGGAACAGAGCTAGTCTATTAAGGCCAGATAAATACAGTACAACGATAAAGATATAGTTCTGAATATCATTCTAGTGGTTCCTGTTCAGACAGTGATCAGTGCAGATTTGGGACGCTCTCTCCACAGAGTACCCTGTGCGCGTGTGTTTTGTAGGCTGGGAAGGCAGCATGGCGGTGTGCGTCTGCGCGCTCCTCCTCTGTTCTCTGGGAATTGGGCCGCCACACCAGCAGTCTTGATCTTACTGTGAGCTGACAGCTCTGTGAAGTCTAAAAGGCTCTGCAGCGCTCGGGTGTGTAAGTGAAGTGAGTCGAGATCTGCAGTCTGCTGAATGTGTGTGTGTGTGTGTGTGATGCCCTAGATTATTATTTTATCACGAGTGCTGCTGGTAAAATGGAGGGATGTTGTGTTCCAAAGGATCTCCCTTTGGATACTGTACAGAAGGGAGGAAAAATGAAATTCGTGTTCATCTTCGCTTTATCTCTTTTCCTCATTCTATCGCTGTGCCCTTATCCGCCTTTTTTTCTTTGTCTTGCTTTTGGTTTATCCCTCATTTCAGTCCCTCCTGATCGTTTTGTCCACATTTTCAGGGATAAATCAGATCCAGGCTGGTGGATAACCGTCCGTCTGGTTTCTCTCTGTGTGTGTGTGTGTGTGTGTGTGTGTGTGTCGGAGTGTAAAGATCTCTGAAGCTCAGAGGAATTCTGGTCGAGGAATTCTGAACCCAGAAAATAATGAGGAGATTTCGGTATGACGGGCTTAGATATGTGAGACCTGTATGATTTCGGAGATAATTAATTCCCTTTTACAGTAGAATAGAATATTATATAAAGAATTAATCTTGCTCAGATCTGATTATTGTGTGTACCTGGTATTCGCACACTTGATGCAATTGATTTTGCAACAAAACTTTTTTTGATTTTGCATTCACAACAGCATCTAGGAACAAGAACCTATAATTAATGTATAATATATACACCATCACAAAGGACACACGACATCCGACAGGAGTAACTGTCGACGCAAGAGGAAGCTTGTCGGACAGGGATGACCAGGTACTAACCCGGATTGTATCCAAACCACAGCTGTCCAACTCTCAGCAGAATTAAATGCGCAACTTGTTTCCACACGTGGTCGGGCTGCTACTGCCAAACCTTTGGTCACTTGTTTCAATGCTAAATGTCGGTTTCAATTAGCCTGGAAATCCAGAGTTCTCGCGAGAGCACAAGTTGAATTTGCTCAGCGAGTTTACTCTGGGGTCGAGTAATGATGCTCATTAACTATGCCCCTCGATCTGAGCTGCACCAATCACATCGGGTTATCTGATATAGGTGGGCCAGAGGCGAGATGAGGACAGCGCTGTGACGTCGAAGTCATTAGTAAACATTGCAAGATGGCTATGGATGAACACCAGTTGATTGAAACGGCTTTAGCCGCTATAATGAACGAGTTAGACGTGGCTTTTTATCTAAAACAGGAACAGAAGACGCCGCTCGAATCGTTCCTTTGCAAGAAGTGCGTTTTTGCTGTTTTGCCGACCGGATACGGTAAGAGTATAATCTAGCAGTTAGCTCCGCTGGTAGCTAAGCATGGGGCTTGTTGTGATTGGTCGTAGTGTTATCCAATTGCGTGCAGTGAGATGTTCAAATGCATGCTTGGTGCCGCCCCTCGAGCTGGCCGATTTTCATTAGTCGACGCCAGACCATTAATCTTTCAGATTTAGGTCTGGATTTCCAGGCTAGGTTTCAATGGTGCCAGTCGAGGACATCTTGGGCAGTGGACAATGTGAAACATGCATTGTTCTCTAATCTCTACTGAGTCCACCTTCACTGTCTCTCCGTGGGAGTTACGGTGTGGAGAAGCCCCAAAGAGTCTCAACACCCGGAACTGAAGCGCGGGGTGGATCCGTGATGGTTTGGGCTGTAATATCATGGCATTCCCCGCTGTGCTTGATGTGCGCGTCACCGCCAAGGACTACAGAACCGTTCTGGAGGAGCACGTGCACCTCATGTTTCAAACATTGTACCCTGCAGGCGGTGCCGTGTATCAGCATGAAATGCACCAATACACACAGCAAAGCTTGTGTCAGAATGGTGTGATGAACATGGAAGTGAAGCTGAACATCTCCCATGGCCTGCACAGTCACCAGATGTAAATATTTTTCGGAAAACGGCTCAAAATCCCGCAGGACTTGTATCTGTCATTCCCAAGATCTATTGATGCTGTATTGGGCACAAAAGGAAGCCCTACACCATACTAATACATTTATTGAGGTCTGTTTCAGTTTCACTGTCCAAGCCCTGTATATGTTGCATGTGTCAGTGTGTGTCTTTTACTCACATGAGTTGGGGGATCCGTTGGGTGTTGGTAAATATGATCCTGGTTTCCAGGTCTTGGCTTTGAATCCTTTTTTGCAGCGCTGACAGTCCTGTCCGGTCGTGTTGTGTTCACACTGACACTGTAAGTTGCCTTCCATGTACACACACTGAGACGCGTGGAGATTACACTTACACCTGAACGACAGAAAGATGGAGAAACATTATTTGGCATTACTTGCATTTTTGTCAAGCTTTTTACATCCCACTGCTTTAGATGTACTGTAATACAGCCAATCTGAATGATTTGATGTGCATTTGAATGTGAAAAAAAAAAAAAAAGTATTATTTTATATATTATTATTACGGAAGAGGATTAGGGCCAAGCAATAATAAAAAAAATAAAACAATCTCGAGATTAAAGTCATTATAATGCGAGATTAAACTCGTTAAATTTCGAGAAAAAAAGTCGAAATACAATCTTGAGAATAAACTCATTAAATATCGAGAATAAAGTTGTTGTGTTTCGAGAAAAAACTCGTTAAATTTCGGAAAAAAAAAACTCGAAATACAATCTTGAGAATAAACTCATTAAATTTCGAGAATAAAGTCGTTGTGTTTCGAGAAAAAACTCGTTAAATTTCGAGAAAAAAAGTCGAAGTAATCGTGAGAATAAACTCATTAAATTTCGAGAATAAAGTCGTTGTGTTTCGAGAAAAAAAGTCGAAATGAAATGTACAGAATAAGGCATTCGATCAGTGTTCATTGCATAGCCTACTGATAGAGGACATGGCAGAGTTGGATTACTTAGTCAAGCTATATTTTAGACTATCTTTCAGTAACAATGAATAGAACATTTTTAGGTCTAGGTCGGCTAACTTTAGGTCTTTTTAGAAGAAAAAATCAGTCCAATTTGCGTGATGTCCAATTTTTGTCCAACATGAAATTCATGGAGGTTTCGTGGTTTCCCAGGATACCATAAGACGCATTATTAAACTTGTTGATCCTCAAGGTGTGGAATTTCGACGAAGGAGACTGGCCCAAATGCACTCTGGAATATGGACAGCTATGATAAATTAAAACCGTACGGCATTGGCATTAATGGCTGTATAGATGGTTACAGTCGTTACATTCTGTGGATGGAGGCCTACACAACCAACAACGATTAATAATGCATCTTATGGTATCCTGGAAACCACGAAACCTCGATGAGGTTGATATCAGTAGGCTATGCAATGAACACTGATTGAATGCGTTATTCTCTACATTTCATTTCGACTTTATTCTCGAAATTTAATGAGTTTATTCTCACGATTATTTCGATTTTTTTTCTCGAAATTTAACGAGTTTATTCTCACGATTATTTCGATTTTTTTTCTCGAAATTTAACGATTTTTTTTCTCGAAACACAACGACTTTATTCTCGAAATTTAATGAGTTTATTCTCAAGATTGTATTTCGAGTTTTTTTCTCGAAATTTAACGAGTTTTTTCTCGAAACACAACGACTTTATTCTCGAAATGTAATGAGTTTATTCTCAAGATTGTATTTCGACTTTTTTCTTGAAATTTAACGAGTTTTTTCTCGAAACACAACGACTTTATTCTCGAAATGTAATGAGTTTATTCTCAAGATTGTATTTCGACTTTTTTCTTGAAATTTAACGAGTTTTTTCTCAAAACACAACGACTTTATTCTCGAAATGTAATGAGTTTATTCTCAAGATTGTATTTCGACTTTTTTCTTGAAATTTAACGAGTTTTTTTCGAAACACAACGACTTTATTCTCGAAATGTAATGAGTTTATTCTCAAGATTGTATTTCGACTTTTTTTCTCGAAATTTAACGAGTTTAATCTCGCATTATAATGACTTTAATCTCGAGATTGTTTTATTTTTTTATTATTGCTTGGCCCTAATCCTCTTCCGTATTACATAGTATTTATTAATATTTAGAATTAGAATTTATTTTGTTTGTTTGGTTTTTATGGTTCAGTTCAAAGTTTAGCAATAGTTCTTCATCCAAGTTATTTGCCAAGGCAACATTTCTTGTTTATTTATTTCTGTAAAGTTTTTCCCCTAATATTTATAATTTATTTTATTTCAGCTTCAATTCAATAAAAAAAATAAAATAATGTTTTAGTTAACAATAATGACTGGTTAATGTGAATTTTAATATTAATGTCAGTGTTATTCTAATATTATTTATATACTATTATAGTATTTAATAATATTTAGAATTAGCTTTTATTTTTTCATTTTAATTTCAGTTTAAGTTTTAGCAATTTTGTCATGTGCTTTTGTAATTTTGTTATTTTATGTATTTCTATTTTATTTCAAATATAGTAATTTTAGTTTTTCAACTTAAACTTATTTTATCGTTTTTATGTTATATGTAATATTTCTATTTTATTAACTTTATTTCAATTGACTAAAACAATATAATTTTTTAGCTACAGTAACAATAATGACACTGGTTAATGTGAATGTGAATTTTGATTTAAATTCTAATGTCAAATTTTTTAATTTGAATGTGAACATAAATGTGAATTTCTAATATTAAAGATGCATGTACATTTGCATCTGAATTTGATTCTGAATAACTTATTTTTTCCCATTTTTTCTTTCAAGAAAAAGGACAGGGAAAAAGTGTTTGAGACAGTTCTGACATTGTGGTTTTAAATGATTGAATGTGCCAAAGTCATTAAGAAATGAATGAATACGGTATGAAGGCCAGCAGAAGCATTTCAAACCAGCTTTATTGTTGCGCTCAAGCAGGGCCGAGACGTAAAATACAGGTGTGAGTGTGTGTTGGCAGGTGGAAATGCATCCAGAGCAATGAACACAGGTGTGTGCTGTAGATTGGGCCCAGTAAAGCAGAAATGAGCGTTTGTGTAAGACCAAATGGCCCTGATCCTAAATGAGACTTTTCCACCTGAGCAGAACAGTGTGTGTGTGTGTGTGTGTGTGTGTGTGTGTGTGTGTGTGTGTGTGTGCGTTTGTGTTACTGTCGAGCTTCAATCCAGTTTGTTCCGCTGGAGTGAACATGGATCCATCAGCATCAAATATTCACAACATCATCCTGTACCTTGAGCCAACCCTCATCTATCTCTCTCACACTCTTTTTTTTCTCGCTTTTTCTTTTCCACTGCCTGTGAACATTTTTCCCCCTCTTTCTCCTTCCCTCATCTCTCCGACACCACTGCTCTTCCACCATGCGGTGTAGTGTGTACTGAAGTGGTCTGACTTGAGCTGTCTGTAGTGTGACGCGTTACTTCATTTATCAAGGTTAATCAAGGTTTATTTCTTCATCTATAAATCATCATTGTATTACATTGCATTATATGTTTTTATTTAAACTACAGAGCTTTGATCATAAAACTAAAGCAGATCATCTTACTAAGACATTATTGGCAGATATACAATAACGACTGATATTTATGCATTTTACATAAGTAGTCTGTTACACTGTTATAAAGATCTCATTGATTTACATTACAATAATATTGTAAATAAATGAATATGCATATTTGACCCTGGATCACAAAACCAGTCACGAGTGGCACAGGTATATTTGTGGCAATAGCCAACAATACATTGTATGGGTCAAAATTATCGAAAAATTACGAAAATCATTAGAATGTTAAGTAAAGATCACGATCCATGAAGATATTTTGTAAATTTCCTACCGTAAATATATAAAACATTTGTTTTTGTGAGTGAATGCAGCGAATCGTGAACATAAATGTAGAACTTTAAAGGAGATTTTCTCAATGTTTCGATTTTTTTGCACCCTCAGATTCCAGATATTCAAATAGTTGTATCTCGACCATATATTGTTATTTATAAACAAACCATACATCCGTGGAAAGCTTATTTATTCAGCTTTCAGATGATGTATAAATCTCAAAATGTAAAAAAATTTACCCATGTGACTGGTTTTGTGGTCCAGGGTCACATATGTGATGTATAAATGGTCATATGATTAAGTTATTCATGAGTGAAGAGCAACCCTGTTGTCCATGTTATGACCTCTTTAAGTGTCTAGAGAGTCATTCTGTACTGAGGAGTCTGAATGTTTCCCTAGCTGTTTTCTCTCTGGGATTTGCAGTGTGTGTGTGTGTGTGTGTGTGTGTGTGTGTGTATGTGGGTCTAATGTGCGGTTGTCCTGCTGGGATAAGGATGGTGTCCTATACGAGCCGCTGGGACAGCAGAATTACTCCCACCATCTGCTGGCCCTCACCTCTCACAAATGCTGCGCTCACACTCTCAGGTTTTCTTCATATCAGCTCACAATGCAAAACACACACCAGTGCACTTTAACCTTATAAAGCCTGTATCATGCTTTGATGTGCACATTTCTAAGGCCTCTAAATGATCACCACGATCAAACTTTACTGAAAAACCTGTTGCACACAATCTACTGCATGCCTTCTGTCATTTGATTAATATAGTTTAGACTTTTTTAGCAAGTAAAAGGCCTTTTAGTATAATTGTAGGTTGTGGTTCACGTCACATTTTTTCCTGTGAAATCTTTACTGATTTTTATACAGTAAAATCATGTTCAAATGTGAGTCTCAAAACAGGCTTTTTGAGGAAGGTTTATTTCTTCATCTATAAATCATCATTGTATTACATTGCATTATATGTTTTTATTTAAACTACAGAGCTTTGATCATAAAACTAAAGCAGATCATCTTACTAAGACATTATTGGCAGATATACAATAACGACTGATATTTATGCATTTTACATAAGTAGTCTGTTACACTGTTATAAAGATCTCATTGATTTACATTACAATAATATTGTAAATGTTACAATAACATTTAAATATCAGCATCTGCACAAAATTGCATATTTTTGCTCAGTTTGAGCCTCTGAATAAAATGTAAGTGTTTTTTCCTCTTCGAGTATGAGCTCCATATTCTCACTAAATCATACTCTATGAGCCATAAAAGCCTGATGTATCAAATATCAATAAAAACATATGCCAGTTTTTTTTTTTTTTTTTTTTTGTCTGAAGGTTCAATAAACTGTTCAAATAAAATGTAGCCTTTTTGAAATGTAGCCACTAGTTAATTCAGTCATTTTATTGAATGGTTACTTCAATAACAGCCAGTGTTTCCATTGGGATTCGAGGATGAACTTGACCTTCATTCTCCACATCCTGACTCAAGCTCAAGCACACAGTTTTTTTTTTAACGTATTTCTAAAATAGCAATTTCTAGCTGGCTGAATATTTTATAGCAGAGTGTAACTAGAAATGTTTAAATTCATAACAGAAATTCCCATTGCTTTTGATTTTATTTGATTTTTTCAGGTCTGCAAATCATAATATTAAAACTCCGTTTTCCATGACCATGAGAATCCTGTTCAATAATTATGGCCTGATTCCCGGGACAACGTTTTCATCCTCGCTACGATCGACTGGATTCAGGTACGATGATAAAAAAAGTTCATGAAGTTTCTTCAGATGCATGTTTAGGTTTTCTAAAGAACTAGAGAATCACAAGTTCTTTTTAGATTTGAAAAGGTTCTACTATGACATCATCACGGCGTAAAAGCCTTTTTGAATTGGAATCGGAATTCTAATTGGAACTGTCGCTGTTGCTCTGACTGTCTTTCTCTTAGAGTCTCTGTGAGTTATGGATTATGTGAGCGGTTTCACGATGAGCAAATCAAACAAACAAAACAAACAAACTCAGCCGAAGTCAGGAACTCTCTCGTTCTCTGATTTTCTCTGTCTGGCTTCTGTCTCTTCTTTTTCCTCCTCTGTTCATTAGATGATAGAACACCACCAGATCTCTCTGTTTCTCACTCACACACATTTCCTGCGATTAATTATGAGCGATTCGTTCCCTCTGAGAGATGAAGGTGTATAAAGAGCAGTTGGTGAAATCTAATCCAGTAAACTGACCCTTATCTTGTGCTCTGTTCTGACAGGATTTGTTTGCTATGTGATTGTTGTGTAGCAAAACGCTATAGTAAATTTCTATTAGATTCGATGGACACTTTTTCTAAGCTCTCCCCCCATTTGTTAATGTTTATTTAATGTTAATTTGTAAAATCTCATACAACCTTCTTCTGGCGATGTCTTCATAAATCACGTCAATGTTCTTCAAGTTCAAGGCGTTTTCAGTACATTGCTTTATTATAATTAGCTGTATTTCAAAATAATAGTGTGTGATATGTTCATGCTATATGTGTCTGATTTAACTGGAAATGATAGAGTTTAAATTGAGTATTGTAAATGTATTTGTATGTACAGCTCTTCTGTGTCTTTCTCTTCTGTCTTCCATATTTCAATCAGTGTTATTTTATTACTTTTTTATACACTATTATAGTTTTGGTAACACTTTATTTTAGTGTCCTTATTACATGTTACATGTAGTTACTGTAATAATAACAATAAATGTTGCATAATTACATGCAACTAAACCAAACCCTTATCCTAACGCCATAGTATTTATTCATATTTTGAACTAGCTTTTATTTTAATATTTTTAGTTTTAATTAAGTTTAACTTGTTTTTATTGAAGTACTTAAACTTAATCTAAATTCAGTTAGTTGCGGAAGCAATATATAAAAAAAAAAAAAAAATTGTTTTAAATTACAGTACTAGTTTCAATAACAGACTAAAATGTAATCTCAATCATCATAGTCACACTGTTTTGATTTAATCATTACTTTGTGTTTCATTCTACGAGAATCAATACTACATTCTACAGTAGCACTGCTTTTCACACACACACTCTCTCCCTCTCTCTCTCTCTGTCTGCTTTGCTCCTCAGTCACGCTTCAGTGAGAGTGGTATTCCCTCAGCGATTCCTTCCAACTCCCACTCATTCCAACTCTGGCTCATTCCTCTCCTCCTCCAGCCACACTCATTCCCATCTTTCCATCGGTCTATCCACATTTTTCCCATTCAACATCGTTCCACACTGTTACTTATTTAACTCATTTTTCAGAAGTGTGTATTCAGTGCATGACGTGTGGCTTGTGTTAGTGTGGCGGTCACATCTCAGTACTCAAGGCGTGCGATAGAGTTTCCTTTCGTTTTTTAAACTGGATGCGTTTATTATTCAGGAAACTGCAATGAACATGTTGACTAACTAATTGTGGATTCTCTAGTTGAACTGAAAGAGAACTGCATGTAAAAGACACTTTATGCAAATGCTTTCATTGTGTTTCAGGAAAGCAACAACGCACAAAATGTGTAGCAAGAAGCATTTGCATTAAAATAGTGTATGTTGCATAGCATATGTTTCGAGACTCATAAAATGCTGCATTGTAATTGTATTATATATATATCTGTGCTTTTGAAAGGTTTCTTCTGCTCACCAAGGCTGCATTTATTTGATCAAAAATACAGTAAAAACAGCAATATTGTGAAATATTATTACCATTTAAAATAACTGTTTTCTATGTGAATATATTGTAAACTGTAATTTATTCCTGTGATCAAAGCTGAATTTTCTAATTTCCAGTCTTCAGTGTCACATGATCCTTCAGAAATCAGTATAATATGCTGATTTGATGCTCAAGAAACATTTCTGATTATTATCAATGTTGAAAACAGTTGCTTAATATTTTTGTGGAAACTGTGAATATGTTCAATAGAACAGCATTTGTTTGAAACAGAAATGTTTTGTAACATTAAGGGCCTTATCTTACACCCGGCGCAATGCAGCGTCAAGCGCGACGCAAGTGTTTTTTTTGCTAGTTTCAGCCCGACGCAGTTATCATTTTCACGTCCTGCGCAAATGCAAAATAGCAAATGCATTTGCGCCCATTTGTGCGCCCATGGGCTGCTGGTCTGAGAACGAGGTGTGTTCTGGCGCATTGTTGGCGCGTTGCTATTTTGAGGCAACAGAAATAGACTGAGCCATTGACCAACTGAACCCTGGTCTAAAGTCAATGGCGCAGTATTTTTTATTTTATTTAAACAGCGCGTTAGTAATGTGCGCCTATAGGCGGATCCACAACGCACGTACACTCTGCTTATTAAACACACAGGGACGCACAGCAGCACACACACATGCCAAATATTTAAAATAAAAGGATTACAATGTAAACGATTATTATTGTGTTCATAGAGATATGGTGAATCCGGCTTGTCCCGTAGATGTTCTGCTTGCGCACTTTTATCTCGCGCACGAGCAGATCCGTTTGCGCTCTGGAGACGCGTTCGGTCTTTCCACTATCAAATTTCATCATGTAAATAGCGAATCTGCCATGGCGTGAGCACAACTGGCATTTAAAGGGAATGGGAGATGAGACTCTGATTGGTTTAACTCACGTAAATCCCAAAACACACCCATTACTCATTAAGAGAATAGGGACAACCCTTGTAGATCATGCGCCGGGAGCGCCGACCATTTTTCCCGTCGTTAAACTAGCAAAAGTGAATTCGGACACGCCCTAAGTGCACTTGCCCCGTGCGCTTTAGACCATGCGCTTAGATCGTTAAAATAGGGCCCTATAAATGTCTTACTGTCACTTTTGATTTAATGCATCCTTAATGAATAAAGGTATTGATTTCTTTCTTTTCTTTTTAAACAAAAATCTGACTGGCAGAAACTTTTTAACAGTAGTGTACATATGTTAGTTGTACATTTTAAAATGAAATCAAAATCAAACCTATACTTCTTAAATAAATGTTTTATTAAAATGTAATCATTTGCTTCATCACTGAAATGTTCTCCAGGTCACACACGTAACCAATCCTTAATATTTTCCCCACTCAAGACCACTTTTCACCGTCTGAAATATTTTGAAATCTAAGCGGGCTATAAACAGCAT
>NC_140231.1:30996781-31036781 GCF_951802725.1 Rutilus rutilus | reverse complement strand
TATATTTTACTATATAAATTATGTAGACACACACACACACACACACACACACATATATATATATATATATATATATATATAAATAATTTTTTTATTTTATATACTCCGTTACATATTAACTTAATTTAGTATTTGAATTTACATTGAGTTTATTAGTATATAATTAGTATAATTGAGAATTTCATACGCCTCAAAAGGGAAACATCTGGACACATTACAGTAAGTACGTTTCCAGGGGAAATGTGTTTAATTATCATGAAAATAATGTAAAAAAATAAATAATTTTTTTTGAATGTTATTAAAAATAGGCTTCATTTCCTTATCCTTAATTTTTTTTTTCGTGTGACGTGTGATCTGGACATGCCGAAATATGCGTCTCATGGTGGTTTGCCGCAGTCTTTGTAAAACTCTACAAAGTTGTGATGTCTGAGTTGTCTTCTCGATCTGCAGTGGCTCCTGAGAGAGTTCTTTAAGACGTCTCTCCGGGGGTCGACCACACACAGTTAACACAATCTCAACACGCTCCCTCTTCTCATGCCCTTCCAGAGGAGGAGGACACAGAGCTATAGTTATAACTCAGAGAGACAGACATCCTGGCTTTCCACAAAGTCACACCGCATTACGCCTGTAGCAGCTGCAGTGTGTGTGTGTGTGTGTGTGTGTACTGACACCAGTCAGCCCTCCAGAGCTTTGAGAGCACAGATTATTCATTGGCGACCTGTAGCTGTCACACTCCACTCTTACTCCGTAATGAAATACATTGTAGGCGCGATTGCATCAAGTGTTGGGCCTTGAAATATTCAGATGCTCTTGACTCAACATTGATATTTATTAATGGAAACAGAACTTCTGTAAACAACTGGATAATTCAACTGGATTTTGAACTTTTTTGTCAGTTCGCTTGAATCTCCATTTCATTTCTGTCTCAGACTTTTAGTGACGCACTGAAAAATATTTGTCCAAAAATGAATTTTCGGTTTCGGCTGAAACAGTTTTGGAGGGCTGAAATAATTGAATAAAAGGGTGATGTTTAATTAGTGCTCTTCTGATGCTGCGTTTCGACTGTTTATTTTTCCGATTTCGATTTCGATTTGTGGATCGATTTCTTGTTTTGAATCGATCTTCGTTTCGATGAACAGATCTTTTAGTCAATTTCAGTTTATGTGATCAAAGCTTCACTAAACATTATTTGTATCAGTAGGCCTATAATCGCAATAAGCTTTGTGCTTTATTACTTTTTGATATAAAACAAAGTCTCAGCTTTCATATTCTGTCAGGTTTATAGTGAAAATCAAACAATAAACGTTTTCTTGACACTCTTTAAATGTGACGTGTCTGTTCGCTGTTGCCGAAATACATGCACTATATTACATATTTATTATATTTTTACTTAAAGGAGAACTCCGGTCAATTTTAACATTGAGCTCATTTTTTTGTACATTTGGAGTGCTGTCAATACAGAGAACAACGACAAAAATCGGTGTTGCCTACACCGTGTTTTAACGGGGCAAGTTTTAAACCTGCTTTTAGCCTCTTAACATCCTTGATGTGTCATTAGGTTTAGTACCTATGATCACGCGCGTGAACTCGACAATCGACTACTGTGGACTTCGACCGAAAACAGGATGTAAATACAGGTATGTGCGCTGGCTGAATTAACATCATTTTTATTCATATCTTTCACATCTACTGCAGTCAGATTCACCCGCGTTCACTCAGAAGGAATCACTCACATGACCTGTGCACTTGTAATGACACATCAAGGATGTTAAGAGGCTAAAAGCAGGTTTAAAACTTGCCCCATTGAAGTCAACAGGGTGCAAATTTTAAAAAGAGGATAACTCGGTGTAGGCAACACCGATTTTTGTCGTTGTTCTCTGTACTGACAGCACTCCAAATGTACAAAAAAATGAGCTCAATGTAAAAATTGACCGGAGTTCTCCTTTAACCTGTTGTCTTAATGTATGTTTGAATAACATTCTGTCCCAAAATTTAGTCCTTACCCGATCCCTACCCCTAAACCTAACCCTACCCATAACTTTTCCCTAAAATCAGAGGGAAATGATAGGTGAATAACACTGATGTTGAAGCACCTCACCCTGGTTGTAAGACTAAACTTGACATAAACTGTAAACTTGTCCCTCAAATCTGATTGGTTGATTGGAAAGTTGTTCCAGGATCAACAAAGATGTTGATCCAGGAACATGTGGTACTTGGTGAAATTACGCTCACCATATCTAGATAGATATATCATTAAAAAGTTCATATTAAAACTGCCTCAAGTGCAATTTAAATTTGAAATGCTAAAGTTTTAATGTTTTTATGTTTTAGGTTCATTCTCGTGTTACACAGCGCGTTTGAGTTTCAGCAAGAGGTTCGGTTGAGCTCCTCTTTATGTTCCCTGATCAATGTTTATGTGTAAATAAAAGCCTAAATTCAATATGTTCATCATATAAAGCGATCGAGTCTCTTCAGAAGATTTGGACTAAACCGCTCAATTCATATGGATTAGTTTTACGATCTCTTTATGAACTTTTTGTCAAAGTGGTAGTTGCGTAGACTGTCAATGGATGAACAGAAAGCTCTCAGATTTCATTAATTAGATCTTCATTTGTGTTCCAAAGATTAACAAAAGTCTTACGGGTGAGAAATTAATGACAGAATTTTCATTTTTGAACGAACTATCCCTTTAATACCTAGGTTAAGGTTAGTCAATAATTGACTTTAAATTCAGAGGGAAGTGATCATGACAAACTAAAATATGTTTATGGGCCAAAAATGCTGTGTAATATTATGTAGTCGTAAAACAAGTCGTGAATAAAACAAAGATTATTGGAGTGTGTTTTACAAGAAATTTCCTGTACTTTTTCAGTTTTTCTACTTCAATCTGTTACCTGTCGTTTCTTTGTGATTGTGAAATTCACTAGTAATTTCTGAGAGAAAATATTTTTTTCAGTGTATAACATCCACTCACTAACACAAAATACACTCACTCATATTTCCACACAATCACTACAGTCTGCTTAAGGAAACACAACACACACACACACACACACACACACACTTGTTGTGATCGATGATCGATCGAGAGCCGTCAGCCGTATCTTACCAAGTCTCAGCCTAAGAATAACTTATTGATCATCAGATTGTGTTTCCAAGGGTGTGTGTGGACATCGGTGTGTTTAAACGGCTCTATTTATGACTAAATACTACAGGAAATGACACACACACACACACACACACGTCATCATAACTGTTATGTAGAGCTACACATCTCAGGATTGAATTTTATAAATTCAGCTGCATGTGTGTATATGTGTGTGTCTTTAAATGCAACTAACTGTATGTCAAATTAATCACAGCGCTTTGCAACCTCAGCAGCCGTCCGTATAGAAGAACTGTACGTCATAGCAAAAGATGAGAGTGTGTGTGTGTGTGTGTGTGCGTGTGCGTGTGCGTGTGCGTGTGCGTGTGCGCGTGTGTGCATGGTCACGCTTGATATTATGAGTGAAAGTCAAGTGCAGTGGAGTGTATCTTAATACAGATGTCTAAATCCTCTCTCAGTGTGTAAATGACAATCAATAAATCTTACAATAAACACCTTCTCTCAGTATTCATGTACTCGTCATATATACTGCGACTGTAAAATGATAAACATGAGTGTTGTCTACTGTAACACACAATCTCACACTCATATAGATGGCTCACATTTATAAAATATTTCATGTTTTCAGCTGCTAATAAGATGAAAGTTGGCCCGTTCCATGAACAGGGTACAAATTAGGGCCTAAAATTATGAGTTTCCCTTTAAAACAAAATCATAACTGACAAGTGATACTTAACTTTCAGTGGTCATATTATACTGTATGAGTATTGGTTTCTGTTATTAGTGATATTAGTTCATATAATAATAATGATGCTAATAATGCATATAGTTCTCCATCTTCTGATGCTTTCATGTTCATTTCTGAAATATTTTGGTTAATATGAATACATTTTGATTGATAACTTATTCATTTATAACATTTATTTATGTATACAACTTGTGTAAGAGGGTTAATAATAATAACTATTATTATTATTACATAATATTATCTATATTGATATTCTAATAACATATAATCTTATATACTTATTATTTAATAATATATACATAAAAAAATCAGGTTACAGTGTTGAATGGCTAAGATTGATTAAATCAGTCAACAATTTGTATAAAAATGACGAAAAATGTAATGAAATTATGTGTGTTTTTCTGTCATGCTGTAGAGAGGGTCCACATTATGTCAGTGTTATGTTTTGTGGTGATTAAAATGAGTTAAAAACAGTTTTTACTACAGTCAACTGAACATCAATTCAACAGAATATGCAAATTATGATTATGGTTGGACAGGCCAGAATCTGCATTTATAAGGGGATACAGACATATGATATTCAATTTATGCTATAATTATCTAGTATTATAATAGTATAACAACAAAAGACATCTGTGTTTGATTTGATGTGTGATTTGAGCTTCAAATCGTGCTTTAAAAGTGTAACAGGACACCCTATTGGCCCAATTCACAGAAACGTTTTGATTGACAGATTTTTGCCATAGTGAAATCCCTTCCACAGATTTTAGCCCAGCATCAGTGCAGGGAACAGGGAAAGTGTGTGTTTTCCATCTGGGCTGCCCATGGGCATCTCTCTGTGCCTCTGTGATCTCTGACACATCTTCAGCTCAGCTTCTACACTCATTAATGCTCACTGTTGTCTGTCTGTGATGTGCTTTCCATGTATTTCTAGCATTTTGCAGCATTTTATGGCCATTTAAAACGGCAGTTAAGACTTTTTACATCAATCACAATTTAGTTTATCATGAGCATTTTCATTTCACACTTCTTTGCTATTGTACCCTTTAAAAGTTTGTTAGGTTAATGACCCCTGTTGTGATACATGTTTATATACTAATTGATCAGCAAAATCTGTGTGAAGAGATGTGACAGAATTGTATTTTGTTTTAGGTGAACTATTCCTTTAACGCAGTAGCTGTCATGTCATGATAGGATAGGAAAGACAGGGTTATTGTTAACAGACTGTCAGTCACTGCAATTATCTGTGAGAGACCTCAGTGTCTCATTTGATCTGTTATGACAGTCAAGTAATGACTCGACCATTATTGCAGATCATTTGTGTGCCTCCTGATAGTTATAATAGTTATTGGTTATGATAGTGTGCATTATGATAACAAGCATCTGTTTGCCTCTATAATTATACACGGCGCAATCTTATTAGATGAGTTGCTCCAAATGGTTTATGGATAATAATTGGCCTGACTCAGTAGAGTCGCTTTACTCACACTGATGGCATGGGGCAGATTAGCCATCATCTAATACCAAGTAAGTGAACACAGTCATTATTTCTGTGTCAAGTTGTTGGGGATAGTGGGATGCATTAAGACATTTTATAATTATATTTGATATTATAATTAATAATCAAAGTATATATTTTTCATAATAATGTATAATACATTTTGTAAAAATATAAATACAAATTATAAAAATATATTTTTTTTTTAATTGGGTATATTGATATATATTTATATATTTATATTCATAAATTAAATACATAACAGGTATAGAACATTAAACAAATATTTAATAAACTACTTTTTCAAATGTATAATGGGAGGAAATTGCAGAAGAGCTACAATAATGTAACGTCATTAGAAAAGTACAAATAAATAAATGTGGAAATAAATACATGTGGGTATGAATAAATATAAAAATAAATAAATGCATAAAACAATAAATACAAAAATAATTAAAGAATAAATAAATAAAAGTTAAAAAAAATAAAAAATAAAATACAGAATTTGTATTTATATATATATATATATATATATATTGAATGAATATGATTTTCTTTGATTTTCTCACAGTTTTAGAGTAAAACATGTTTTTGAAAATACATATTTCATATAAATTATGTATTATATATATATATATATATATATATATATATATATGTATATATATATATAAATTCAGGATTAAATGTAATTTAAAACTAATTATATATGTTTTATCAAGTCATTTATTTATTTATTTGTTTTTAATTTCTGCAGGTTTGTGCCTCCCGCTGCTAGTTAGTGTGTTCTCACCTGGCTAGCACCTCGACGTTAGAGATGGCGTAGAAGTATTTGAGCAGGTTGTCTCTCTGGACGTAGGTTCCTCCGAGCGCGGGCCTGAGGAGCCGGAGCCTGAGATTGGTGAACGTGAAGAAATCTCGTAAACCCTTCATGCTCTCCATCCGCGTGTACAAGCCCTCCATGTTCAGCAGCCTGGGGCCGGCGAAGGTGGCGAAGCGCGGGCGCACCTCGAACCGCACCACCTTCTCGTTCTTGGAGCCGACCCAGCGGGAGAACTGCTCGGTGCAGATGACGCGCGTGGCGTTCGCCGCGTTCAGGTCGCGCACGCGTCTCGGCGGCATGTTGAAGGCGTCCACGCAGTCGTCGGCGTAGTACTGGAAGGGCTGCCACGTGCGCCCGAAGTTCAGAGACTTCTCCAGCACCATGACCGTGGGCCGGCCGTACTCGAAGGTGATCTGAATGTCGTCCGTGAGTTCGAGGGTCTTGTTCCAGGACAGGGTGATGTTGGCCTGGAGAGGCTCGGGATAGCGCTGCCACGTGACCGTCTGCCAGTATGTGATCAGGCCGCTGCGCTCGCGGTCCTGCATCAGCTGCGGCGGGTGAGCCAGGTCAGGGTTAGACGCGTCACATTCATCACTGCACAGGTACGGGTTCTCCTGCACACACACAAACAGACGGCACACTTTTATACAGAGAATCTACTTCAAAAGAACTGGATTTAATACTTTCAGACTCTTAATCGCAATTCAATTAATATGTATAAATAGTTTACATTTATATTAAAGGTAGGGTAGGACATTTTTAATTAATGAACTCTATTTTAGTTTTTATTTAATGCTTTGCATTTTTAGGGTATTTTGTGGTACTAAATCATAGTTACGCTGTATTTATGATCCATTTATTCACTTTCTGAGCACAGACCTGAACATTTGATTTCCGACTGAAACTATGGTAAATCTTGAATGCTTCAAAGCAACAGACTTAAGTTTGATCTCTTTTCAAAGACGACTTATTGCTGAAGTGAAAAAAGTTTTAAAAAGTGAACTTAAAAAAAAGTTACAGAATACAGAATTGATATTTTCAAAAACATGTTTTACTCAAAAACTGTGAGAAAATCAAAGAAAATCATATTCGTTCAATTAAATGAATATGTATTATAGTTAAAATTTATATAAAAGGTAGGGAAGGAATTTTTGTTATACTGGTTGAAACTCTCTGCGCATCCTGATAGCAATCATTAATAGAAGTGTATGTATATGGACCACAAGTGTCCAAAATTTGCATTATTTTAGATTTTCTTCTTTTAAGAGATGATCCAAGTATTCATGGGTTGAAACAGATGGAAAATTGACGGAACAGTTCTACGGAGGTTTTGCCCTCCAGGACGGCCCACTAAGGAACATCTATGTAATTCCATAATTACTTACTTACATGTCATGTATTTACATATATTTGTAATTATACCGTTGCAATTTAGTACGTTTAAAATGTTAACTTTTAAATGCTAATACCCAAGTGCACATTCAGTACAATTAAGCACACTTATTTTTCACTAAGGTAGACAGTGTTCAGACAGGAGATGTGATAGAGATATTGATCGACTGATTGAGTGATTGACAAAAAGAGATAGAGACAGGAAGAAAGTGTGTGTGATGCACAGAAAAGGAAGGGGTTGATGTGAGTGAGACAGATTGTAAACTCACAAACACTTGTCATTGTAAAACTACAGTGAAGAAGTCGTGGGCTTTTATTAAAAGAAAAGACTGCAGGGAGTGTTGATCTGTGAGCGCAAACTCCTGCTGCACACACACACACACACACACAAGCACATCATTAAAAATCTGGGTCAATTCTATCAGCTTTCTTTATAAAATCACACAGTAGATGATCATCTAACAATAGCACATGCTTACACAGCAGCGTTCAGGTATGACGGCTTTGAATCTGTCTATTGAGCGTGTGTTCAGTCTCTGTGTGTGTTGTACACACCTCGACAGAGAAATACACACTCACACACATGCCTCATAAGAGAAGCTTGAACAGCACAGTGCAATCTTGGGAAATACATCATCTGATTTATGAACTCAGGCACACGGAGAATAAAAAATAAATTAAAGGGGAGATAAAACAAAGTGCGTGTATGTAAGAGAAAGACAGAAAGAATAAAGAGAGGCAGTAAAATGAAAAAGCCTTAGTTTCACTCAAACTCACAGTTTGTCTGTATAAAATAGAATTACAAATGGACCGATAATCAGTTTGACTGATGTTTTTTTACTGTTATCCATACTTTTCAACAGGATCCAGGTAAAGTGACTCAATTTATGCATCGTTTGGATAATTATTCAACTTCTAACATAACAGCCATTCACTCTCAAGTAAGAAATATATTGCTTAATTATACAGTTTATTGATTTACAAAATGCTGTTGCATAAATAATAATAACTTTGACCAAATATGACATAAATATGATGTAAACATAATTAATAATAATAGTTATTAAGCTATTTAGATATATATATTAGATATATATTTGTGCAAAGTTACACTATGCTGTTACCGGTCAGTAATAAATTATTCATATTTTCATTCAGCAAGGACAAAAAGTGACAGTAAAGACATTCATAATGTTATATTATTATTAATATTATACCTACAAATCTGATATCTCATTGACTTGCTACTAACATCCTCTTGCATATTTTTGGGAAGTCCAGTGCTTTTCCTCGAAAGCTCTCACAGGTAAAAGCCTGCAGCATCCAATTAGATCGCACTTTTGTCCGCTTATGCAACATGCATGAGCCAGAACAGTTTAGCAGCTTCTGCTTCACCAATTCCAGTATGTAATGTGCAGTGCTTGGCAGTGGGTGCAGTTCTGTCAGATATATTGCATTATCCCATTAAGTGTCTATGAAGCGTCTAAACTCATGTGCAGTTTGGAAAATCCAGTGACTAGTTATTCCTCTGCATTTGTACAGGTCAAATTGTACATCTTAATCCTTTCAGACACACATTCTACAGTCCACTAATTCTGTTCTGACTGATCGTCTGACTCTTTGCTCCAGTAAAGGGGTTTAATGTTACCCTCTTCCCCAGGATCGCATTACAGCTCCGTTCTTACAGGCCTCGACGCTGCCACTCATTTCTGCTCAACATAATTCTATTTCCTCAAGACGCACCCCTCCATCTCTCTTTTAATCCAATGTTTCTTCTCTCTCCTGTAATATTATTGGAGAGAAACCTCTGCAGACATCATCACCTGACTTGACTTCAACATCTGCCCACGTGCATGCACGCATTCAAGCACGCAAACACACTCTGACCCCTGACACGCTAAAGCTATAGTTGGATTAAGGAAGAGAATGTTACACAGAAACCTTCAACCCCCAAATCCACTGAAACTCAACCCTCTGACACACTTAGCGTGCACTGTGCGACTGACAGCTTGATGTGTGTATCTGAGTCAGCTTTTGTTTATATATTTGGGGACCAAATGTCCCCAGAATGATAGTAAAACCTGAAATCACCTACATTCTGAGGATCTGCCAAGTGCCAACGGCTCCCGTGAGAATAACAGCTTAATTAATATGCTAAATAATGAAAATATAAAAACACAGAATGTTTTCTGTGAGGGGTAAGCTTAGAGCAGGGTATACAAATATCATTAGCACTATTTTTATGAAAACTATAAGTCAAAGATAAATTCTGCCTGTGACAGAAAAGTACAGTAAACGTGTGAGTGTGTGCTTGCATGAATGTGCGTGCATGTGCATTTCATCGATTGTGTGCATGTATTGGCAACGCTTGTGTGTATATGTGCATGTATTTGCATGCTTGTACTGTATGTGCCTGTACAGTACGCATGCATGTGCTTGCATTGCAAATGTGTATTTGCATGCTTGCAAATGTGCATACGTGTGCTTTTATGCATGGATGCATGTGCGCGTGCATGTGTGCATGTTTGCATGTGAGTTTGTGCATGCATGAATGAACGCATGTGTGTTTCTGCTGTCTAAGTGACACGGTTTTAATATTATAATCCAGGATCAGGTTTTCTCACTAATGAGTTTTGTCCATGTTTTAGCCATGACCATGGCCCAATAATCATTAATGCATGTGGCAAAGATGCAAAACTAGCATGCATATATGCTTTCCAGACAATCCCATCCTCCTGCCCCATATAAGCACACACACACAGCCAACTGTTCCAGCAGGTGGCCCACATCACAAAGCTCCTAGAGCAATTATCCGCGTTGGAATCCCGTCGCTGCGACAACAATCAGCATGGAGCTAGATCCCTGTCACAGCGTCCATATAGCAGCCTGTTAAACCAACCAACTGGGACATTACATCACCGTTACACTGGAACTTTACCGAGCACCATCCGCATCCCATGCAATCTGTTAGAGTACAACATCAGTATTGTAAAATCGGTTAATCTGTCTTACTCTTTGTCGTCTCTGTGGATTTATATACCTTTAGACCTTCTTATTGTAAGTGTGTGTGTGTGTGTGTGTGTGTGTGTGTGAGTGAGTTATAGCGGCCTTTAAGAAACTGAGAACACAATGTGAGCCCCATTTGGTTTACGAGAACATCACTAAGAATACAACACTCTGAGGAATAGTGTACTTCTGTTCTAAAGCCTATATGACTGTAGTCAACATAGACAGCTTCCTTCTAAGGCAGCATCCTGATTCCTGACTGAGTTGGAACATCATGAGATCCCCAGATGGACTTTATTTTGGATATTCTGTGCCTTTCAGAGATAAAATGTGTTAAACGGAGCTGACAGCACTGCAGTCTTATTGATGCATGGCTAAAAGTCTAATTAAATTATTACATTACACAAAATATATATTAAAAAAAAAAATATGCAAGGGGTGTGGGATGTGAACTTGCATGAAAAGCACATTACAGTCTCTTAGAAGGCACGATTATTATTTTTTGCTTACTATTTAGAGCAACCTGCATGCTGAGAGAACAGTTATGATTTCTTAAAATGTTAATGTCTAATTTAGGCAGCTCACTAGGATTTCTAACAGACCTAAAAGAGAAGTGTGTAATTTGTTTGAATGTTATAAGTTTCCTGCAATGCATTATTAAAATAATAAAATACCAGAGATGAATGTGAGTATGCAGTTCGAATGCATTGTAATAACATAAAAAATGTCTTTCTATTGATGCTTAAAGAACAAATGATTCGTTTGAGCTGATTCTTTTAATGAATCCTTTATGAAGACTCACAAACGTATAGAAGTTACTGAATATATATATATGTTTTATTATTATTATTATTATTATTTATTTTAGATGTGGTGATATAAGTTTGGAGTGAGCAGGACTCTTATTTTTGCAGTGTTGTTTGGTATGAAGTATAGAAATATACAGTACATTTATCTGATTTAAATAAAGAGCATAGCAAACAATAAAAATAATGAATTAGCAAACAGCGGCGCTCACCTGGTGTTTCGGCACAGGTGCGCGTCATGATTAAGTGTAAATATAGCCAAAGGAAAAAAACACTGCGATTTCACGACAGAATACACAAGATGGCAAAACCTAAAAAGGCTGTTCTTTAATAAAAGTTCTGGGGCGTCGGAAAGGGCTTGCAAACACATTCGTCTTTTCCAAATGAAAAAACTATGAGGTCAAAGCTTTGGAAACTTTCTTTGTAAGTTCTTCACATTAGTTTTGTGGGTATTAAGATGAACTGTACTAGTAATCTCGTGCAACCTAAAAAATTTTTTGTTAAAGATTATTATGAAATTCAAGGACTAAAATGTAAATGGAACATTTCTGCACTTGCTGCATTTCAAATATTATTCAGAGAAAGCTATTTTACATTCGATGTAATGTGTGATTTGTACTATGAATGAATTGTTTATTATGATCATTATTTTTAATATACATGTATTTATTTTGTATCATGTTTGCAGTTGAGGCAGTGTATTGCACTGATTTTTTATTATTTTTTTAACCATGGTTAAGGGGTTTTAGATACTTTCCCAATGTTGTATCTAACTATACCATGGTAAAATCACTGTAGTGCTTCCTTCAGATGCTTATTGCATTAAACTGCATTAGTTTAGAACAAAGAATATGGAAAATATACATTTCCATATTTTAAGTACTCCAATAAAGCATGTCATAATGTCCACAAGCCTTTATTCTAGATCTCCAGAACTCTTGAAAGTGTTCTCTCTGCTTTATAGTTTAGTTTTTATAAAGATGTATTGGTCAAATTGAATGTCTGTGCGCTGAGATCAGTGGGATCAGAGTGAGGCGACAGATTCATCCTATTAAAGTAGTACACCAGCTGTCTATTGTCTATTGTCCATCTCAAGCTGTTTTCACTCAGTTCTTTCCCTTTGTTTCTGTACTCTCTTTCTACAGTATGTAGTGAATACTGTGCACAGTAAGCACATTTTCTGTGTGCACAGAATACCCAAATGACTACTTTTGCCCAAACGTGCAGTAAACAATCTTATGAAAAACAGGTTCAATGGGGTTCTATAGAGACCAAGGGGGTTTTTGAGTAAATTTTAAAGAACCCTTTATGTCAAAAAGATTCTATATAAGGACATATGAAGAGTTCAGATGAAGTGCCATCTGAAATTTTCTTCTAGAATGATCATTTTTATAAAGCTTGTATATTTAAGTTAAGTAATTTCACTTAAATGACAATTAATAGGTAATTTGCAATGCCATTAAGTGAAATTATTGAACTTAAATTTACGAGCTTGATAAAAATGATCATTCTAGAAGAACATTTCAGATGGCACTTAGAGGCTTTTGCATCTGAACTCTTCATATGTCTTTTTTAGTGATAAAGTGTAATGAGCTGTTTAATTCATAAAATTGAATTAAATTAACAAAAAATAAATAATAATAATGAAACAAAATAAATTGAAACTAAATCCACAAAATTATCCATGTAGGAGCCCCTGAAAGGTTCTATGAAGTGCCTGAAAGAACCCCTTGAAGGGATGGTTCGGAGTAAAATCAACCTAGGGTCCTTTGCACCATGACCTCGAGCCAAACACCCCCCCCCAGAAGCCTTTTTCCCTTGCTCGAACATTATTAAAGTTAGAGCTTATTTAGAGATATCAGCCGGATGGCTATAGTGCAGGCGCTAATGGATCCAAGGCTGTATCTCGTAAATTACCCCACTAATAATGCCCAGAATGGTACCAAACTTCTACAGTAAACTTCTACTGATCTCATAAAACGAGGCATTGGAAAGTTTGTAAGTACATCAGGAGTTTATTTAAATAACGCTTGCCTGATGGCTAATGCTACCGCTAACCCGGACACCGAATAAGGATGTAGTGTAACGACGAATTATTATTTTTCCCGAAGTGTTGACAACTTAGTGTTAACTAATAATTGTTATAAACTGGTACTACCAACAAAATATTAGTGCATTCCTGGAACTGGGCGTCGTTACAGTATCCTTATGATCGCTTTCTGCCTGGACTTTTACGGGCTTTTCCCAAATCACTGAAGTGACGTCGACGTCCGGGTTAGCAGTAGCATTACCCATCAGGCAAGTGTTGTTTAAATAAACTCCTGATGTACTTACAAACTTTCCAATGCCTCGTTTTATGAGTACAGAACCTATTTGTACTACTGTAGAAGTTTGGTACCATTCTGGGCATTATTAGTGGGGTAATTTACGAGATACAGCCTTGGATCCATTAGCGCCTGCACTAAACCATCCGGCTGATATCTCTAAATAAGCTCTAACTTTAATAATGTTCGAGCAAGGGAAAAAAGGCTTCTGGGGGGGGTGTTTGGCTCGAGGTCATGGTGCAAAGGACCCTAGGTTGATTTTACTCCAAACCATCCCTTTAAGGTGCTATATAGAACCATTTCTTCTGAGAGTGACGTACGGTGTGTGTCCGAAATCATGCACTAAGTAGGTCCTACATATGAAATTGAACTTACTTCACGACCGTTAAAATAGTATGAATGACGTACTACATCCGCCATGTTGTTACTTCAGTTGCAGTGCTTCACTGCCATTCACAACTCCTCTCCTGTGGCCTCATGGGATAGGAAAGTGTCCACCGAATGCGCACTTAAGAATCTCACCGGAATTGGTAGGTCATCCGGCTACTTTTCGCCCACTGAACACTATGGATTCGGACATACTACTCTGTTGGTATACTGTTTTCGCATACTATAAAGTAGGAAAGTATTCGATTTCGGACTCAGCGATAGTGTATCTCATAATGCAGTGTGTTCAACTTGACAGCGTGTTGTTTTTTTGTGCATTATTGAATGGTAGAAAATATTAAGCATGCAACTTTGTGAAATGGGATATTGTCAACTGTTTCACTTGCTATTTTTAAAAAGTATGCAGTATACAGTATGTTTAGAAAGTAATAAGTTAGTATTCTATACTGAACATAAGCAGTGTCTCATTGTTTTCTATATTCTGTCAAATCTCTTCTCCCTTCTTCCTGTTTCCTCCCCCTCTTTCTTCTTCACTTCCCGCTTCTCTCTCTCTCTCTCTCTAATTTCTATTTATAGCATTGGCTCATTTGTGCCTCTAAATCAGAGAGCTCTGGGTTTTCTACTTTCATGCACACACGACACATGTTCACGCATTAACGCGTCTCATTGTTTCATGTGCCTTGAGGTTCTGCACTTTTAGAGAGGTGTATGCATGAACAGCACATGCTTATTTAGTTTGAGTGTGTGAGTGTGTGTGTGTGTGCGCGCGCTCCCTTTTTTTCCGCTGAACTAAGCTGTGATTCCCCCATCATTAGGGATCTCTCTCTCTCTCCCTTTTTCTTTCCTGATAATACGAACAACTCAGAAACCACTTGAAAGAAAACTATGCCACAGGGTCCAAATTGTAACTTTTGTCACATGATCTGCCAATGGTCGGTGAATTGAAAGATTTTAGTGATAAATATGTATTACTGGGCATGATTTCATTACAAATACATTTTGTACCCATGACAATGGACTCATTTAGCTGTTTTCCATGCATTATTGAGACAATAGTGCAGGTCATTATCACAATGCATTATCATATACTGTACAAAACAAGCCAGATGTCACACAAACATGAAGAGACATTTTGATTTTGGTGCAGCTTCATGTGAGAAATATTTGTCACAACATGATGTTCTAAAGAAGAAGAAAAAACAGATTTATATATAAATTCCCACTGGTAAAAGAGTTTTGAGTCTTGACAGATGTTTTCTTTAGTAGACAGTTTGATTTGCATGTATTAAATTGGAGTTTGATTTACCAACTTTCTGAGGAGTAACCCTGAAAAGGACATTTTTACTCACACACTGTATGCAGCTCAGTGAGTGTTAATTTTGGACCCTGGGTAGAAGAATGCACACACACACACACACACACACACACACACACAAAGCATGCAACCACAGCAATGGACACAAAACACACACTAACTCTCACAGACTAGAAAAAGAGCAGCTGTTGTGAGATGCGAGATATTATTACAATCAGCATAAAATAACATTTGCAGCTCATTCTGACATATTTCTGATTGAAACAGTATGTTGTGCAAAGATAAAAAAAATGTAGGACAGAACTTTTATTCATTGGGATGTTTAGTTTCTCTATATGGCAGATGGTTATAAAATACTAGTACTCAGTGACATCAAACAAAAAGGAAAGTCATTTTAAAGAAATCATATCTTATCGGGTCATTAAAACATGTACATTATTGGCCAAAAGTGATGTGCGGATTTGTTTTTAATGACCCTACAACTTTGATTAAACCATCAAAATATTGATGGGGAAAATTGGTACACTTATTTTCATGACTGTTTTTCTCTTAATAATAGTGTTTTTATAGTCTTACTTCCTCCTTGTGTGTGTGTGTGTGTGTGTGTGTGTGTGTGTGTGTGTGTGTGTGTGTGTGTGTGTGTGTGTGTGTGTGTGTGTGTGTGTGTGTTGCATTTAAGTTTTAATAGATGCTGTTTTTGGACTGCACAGGAAGTTGTGAGTGCTGAAACGTACTATATGTTTTCATAACACAAACTGTATTTTAAAAAGATCCCCTTTTGTAAAGTTTAATGCAGTAATTTTACCCAGGCTGTCGGTTAACTGTACGCTTTTCTCTGTCATCCGCGTTAGTCATTTACTTGGAAGGAGAGATGCTAGGGAGGATCCCGTCTGTTGTAAAGTGCTGACTGTGCCAGCCTGCCCGACCTCGTCATGTCTAGAATGTAAAAGGAAAATGTTTGGGCGCGCTGTGGATGTCTGCTTGCGGGACCATTAAGGGCCCCATCAATATTAAAGAGCTTGGGACGACCCGAGGAACATTCCAGAGGCCAGTCCATTAACAGACGACTCCAGCACAACGATTCGAGACTCAGAGGTTTGTGTGTGTGTGTGTGAGTGTGTTAGCTTTTCCCCTCCTGGTTTAAGTAAGAATCCAAATTTTCAGAGTAACTTTGCATGCCACAATATTCAAACAAATCCATCTAGGGTTTAAAGGGATTGTTCACCCCAAAAAATATAATTCTGTCATGATTTACAAAGCATAAAACACAAAAGGGAGATGTTTTGCAAAATTATTGTTCATGAGAATAAATGTGGACCAATGCTGTCAAGCTTAAAAAGCACCTTAAAAGTAGTCATAAAAACAATTTGAGCACCATATTCCAACTCATGTAGTTTGGTACAACATGAGGGTTAGTAAATGATGACAGAATTATGATTTTGTCCAGTTGGTTTTCAGATAATTTATTATGTTTTAAAGGATTAGTTCACCTCAAAATGAAAATTTCCTGATAATTTACGTGAGTAAATTCCCAATTCCATCCGAGATGTTCATGTCTTTCTTTCTTCAGTGGAAAAGAAATTACGTTTTTTGAGGAAAAAATTTCAATGGCAACCAAATTGTTGAAGTCCAAATCAATGCAGTTTCAAAGGGCTCTGCACGATCCCAGCTGAGGAATAGGGTCTTATCTGGCGAAACAATCGGTCATTTTCTAAAGAAAATAACAATTTATATATTTTTTAACCACAATTGTCCGTCTTGTGCTGGTCTGCGACGCGCCAGGCATTACGTAATCACGTTGGAAAGGTCACGCTGGACATAGGCGGAAGTACCGCCATCTCACTCATAGGGCCCTATCTTGCACCCAGTGCAATTGACTTTGTACACCGACGCATGTATCATTCCTATTTTGCACCCGCGCAAAGCGGACTTTTCCCTCCACAGAAGCACGTCGGTTAACTAAGAAATACACTTGCGCTCCCGGGGCGGTTCAGCGCAAAGAGGAGGCGTGTTCCGGCGCAAACGTTCCCTCATGCTATTATACAGGTTTAGAAAACAATTGCGCCACAGACCAGGAAAAAAACTGTTTAAAGTTGCACATGTTATTCATATGCTATTTTAAGGGCGCATGCTTGGCCTTAATCAATGTAGCGTGTGCACAACGCGCATACACTTTGATTCTCTCATCTACACACAGACGCAGCAGTTATTTTTGCAAATCATACATTATTACGATAGATAGATAGATAGATAGATAGATAGATAGATAGATAGATGATAGATAGATAGATAGATAGATAGATAGATAGATAGATAGATAGATAGATAGATAGATAGATAGATAGACATTTTATTATAAAAGCATACATCTAGCTTACACATTTACCCAAATTATCATACGCCTGTTTAACCGAAGTTAATTTGGGTGTGTTTCTCCCTGACGAGAACGTCGGTCTCCTCGGCCTTGAACCGCTCCTCGCGCGCGCCTGGCAAATCCGCCGTTATAATAGGAATCTGCTTTAGAACAAGCGCGCCTGCTCTTAAAGGGAATGTGAGATGTCGCTCTGATTGGTTTATTTCACGTTACGCCCAAACCACACCTATGAATAATGAAGCTACTTCAGACCAACCCCTTTTAGATTTGCGCCAGGCGCAAGAGTCATTTATCCCGCCGGGAAAATAGCAACAGCGCCAAGACCCGCCCACAAAGTTACTTGCGCTTTGCGCTTGACACTTGCGTTTCAGATCGTTAAAATAGGGCCCATAAACTCCATCTCATTTTCTCCTCCAACTTCAAAATCGTCCGACATCATTGTTTTACCTTTTTTGTTAAAGGGCGTTTGTATTAGTCTTCGCACGTTCGCTTTGTAAACAATGGGGCGGTACTTCCGCCTACGTCCAGAGTGACCTTTCCAACGTGATTACGTAATGCCTGGCGCGTCGCAGACCAGCACAAGACTGAAATGTTTTCCTCAAAAAACGTAATTTCTTTTCCACTGAAGAAAGAAAGACATGAACATCTAGGATGGCATTCGGGTGAGTAAATTATCAGGACATTTTCATTTTGAGGTGAACTAATCCTTTAAGTTTGTTTTTTATTTGTTGTACAGCACTTTAGTTTCAACATCTGTTGTTTTTAAATGTGCTTTATAGATTAAAAAACTAAACTAAGCTAAATTGTGTTTGTGTATGTGTTTGATTTTCCCTTTCAGGTTTAAGTAGGAATCTGAATTTTCAAAGTAACTTTCCATGCCACAATATTCAAACAAGTCCATCTAGTGTTTAAAGGGATAGTTCACCCAAAAATGATAATTCTGTCATGATTTACATACCATAAAACATAAAATGAGATGTTTTTCCAGAATGTTCACACTGTACTTTTCCATGCACTGACAGTAAATTGGGGTCAAATGCTATCATTAAAGCATCATAAAAGTATAAGAAAAGTAGTCATACATACAATTTGAGCACCATATTCCAACTCATGTGAGTTTGGAACAACATGACGGTCAGTAAATAATGACAGAATTTTGGGTGAGTGATTTCCCTTTAAATTGTGTTTGTGTAAATGTGTGAGTGTGTGTTTGCTTTTCCAGTCTGTGTTTAAGTAAGAGTCCAAATTTTCAGAGTAAATTTGCATGCCACAGTATTCAAACAAATCCATCTGGTTTAAAGCGATAATAATTCTGTCATGATTTACATTGATTTACATACAATAAAACATAAAAGGAGATGTTTTGCAAAATGTCCAAACTGTTCTTTTCCATGCAATTAAAGACTAATAAAAATGACCCAAAAAAAGCTTAAAAAGCACCATAAAAGTAGCCATACATACAATTTAAAAGTCACTACACAACAGTGTGTGTGTGTGTGTGTGTGTGTGTGTGAGAGAGAGAGTATGAGACTATGGGGCTCCTTTAACCTAACATTAAACACATCATTAACTGCTAAGTGTGTAAGAGCTGTGTCCATTTCCGGCTCTCATAGGAGACCAATAACAGTCTGTCCCGTCAGCAGCTTCATTGTAAAAAGTCTCAATTCCTTCCTAATCATCTGTAGTACACAACACTTGTGTGTGTGTGTGTCTGTGTACGACATTGCAGTGTCTCGATAATTTGATCAGTGTTGTATTACCTATTTTCCCTTGACACCAGTATTTATTTATGCTCTTGTTCTCCCTGTGCCAGGCAGGAACAAACAACCTTGAAACCACCCAGAACAACTGCATAGCAACACCTTGGCAACCACCCACAACATATAGCAATATATATTTCAATCTCTTTTACTAACAGAACTCATTGACTGATGGAATATCTTTTGATTCTGAATCTTTTCATCATACTGTAATCTCAATTTAGGTGCACCAAGTGACCTCCTTGCCCTTGAGAATAATCCTCCGGGTCCTCTGTTCCTGTGAGCCTGACTCTGCCAACTAACCCACGTGGGTAAACAACACCTCGGCCTTCTGCTCTCCACGCATGCTGACCTCAGCTGCATTTTTTCTGCTGCGGTCGGTGACCTGCATGGCAGATCCTGCTCAAATTAACGCTGCTTCAAAACCTCCGCCCACATGATGGGCGCAGCTTGGCACCGTTCTGCGAGCCCTGCTTAGTTTGATCAAAAAACGGATCGGGTAACAAACCGGAAACATCTGCCTGAGGTCCGTCCCATCCCAGGTACTGAGGCTGCACTTACATTACATGGTTCAAGTGACCCAATTCTGCAATTTCCTCCCATGTGGCACAGATCAGATATGACCCATGAACTTAGAAGGAAAGAAAACACACGGATTCCGATATTCTCAGATCGGTTTCAGGCCTCATTCATATGAGGGAAAAAATCAGATATGAATCGGATACGTGCCATGTAAGCATACAGATCAGATATTCACCAGTCAATGCGAGTCGTACATCATTGAAAAAAGCCACGGGGGCGAATGATGTCAACTCCAACCGCGATCACATGACTCTTTACAGTGCCAAGGCTGCAACAAGGACTCTCCTTTATTTTTCTCCGCCTTAAGAGACCGATGATTGGCAGACTTTGTGCGGAAAGCAAAAGCTTGTATTATCATTTAATCTGCGTCCATTGCAAATCGCATCGGTTTTATTTCCTTTTCGGCCTAAGCTTTTCCGGGTCAGTACGTCAGCCTTGGGTTGTTTCGCCAAGTTTATTGTGTAAATGCAGATATCATATATGGGTCACTTTTAATCGAAGATGTAATCTGGTCGGATATAGTCAACAAATCGGGAACTGGGCATCAAGACCTGCGGTGTAAATGCGGCCTAATTGACACTTTGATTAGTGTACTACTTCTTTATGTATAGTTCATAATCAGTTAGTCAACCCCGCACACTTTTTGGCCCATAATCATTATATTTAAAGAGTTTTATTTTAAAACAAAGCTTTAACACCGAGCAGAATCCAACACTGTAAAACATAATAAACGAATTTTTAAATAATAAATACTTTTTTTACACCAATTTATTTTTTAAGCGTGTGCAAACTGCACAACTGGCGCAACTGGTAACCAGTAATCTTAATGTGTTGAGCGCCCACTTCCTAGCTTATAGGAAAGTCCGTTACGGCTACTGGGAAAACGTTACGTCACTTAATTAATTGTCTTTGTCAGGCTAATGAGCGGAAGAGGCATGCAGGAAGAAACACATCACTGTCAAGCCTGCTGACCGTGTGACACGTAAACTAGCATGTTGTATATTTATATCACACCCTACTTCCCTATTTCACACACTATCTGTCCTAAATAGTATGCAAGAGTAGAATTAGTATGTCCCCTGATCATGGCATGTTGACAAAAGCAGGCCAAAGTTGCACGGGTGGTCTACTATTTCTGGTTGTTTTTGAATATGTCAATCTGATATGTTTTTGGGGTAAAATTGATATAATGTATGGGCTGTAACTTTTACTGTTACTGACTTCTCAGAACACCTCCACTACCATTCATAAGTCTGAGGTCAGAAAGATTATCTGAAAGAAGTCTCTTCTGCTCACCAAGGCTGCATTTATTTGATCAAAAATACAGAAAAAACTGTAATATTGTGAAATATTATTACAATAAAAAAAAACTGTTTTCTATGTGAATATATTTAAAAATGTAATTTATTCCTGTGATCAAAGCTGAATTTTCAGCATCATTACTCCAGTCTACTCACATGATCCTTCAGAAATCATTCTAATATGCCAATTTGCTGCTCAAGAAAACATTTCTGATTATTATCAATGTTGAAAGCATTTGAGCTGCTTCATATTTTTGTGGAAAACGTGATTTAAAAAAAAATCTGGATTCTTTGATGAATAGAAAGTTCAAAACAACAGCATTTATTTGAAATAGAATCTTTTGCAATATTCTAAATGTATTTGTCACTTTTGATCAATCCTTGCTGAATATAAATATTAATTTCTTTTAGATGCTAGTGTATATTTGTCATGGGAAATATTATGTGTGGTATATCCCATTTACTGGATTTTTAAGCATAGTTACCCCAGTCCACATTACTAACAACATCATTTCTTCCAGTGCAGTTCAGAGGACTCACCAGTGTGCAGAATCTCTCCGGCGGGTTCCCACAGGTGATGCCCGGCGGCTCCACGCGGATGCGCATGTAATCCTTCATGAACTGGGCTTTGGGTTGGCACGCGTAATGCTCCCACATGGCGCCTTCGTCCGTGCTCACGAGAGACTTGCACAGGTCGTACTGGCCTCGGGCTCTCGCCAGCACGTGCACCAGCAGGTAGAGGAGTCCCGCGCGTGCACGCATGGCAGGCACGTGACCGAGAGGGGGTTTCCGGAGGGAAAGGGACCACCGTGGGTTCAGAGGTGGGACGCGTTAACATGGAACAGCTGCACCGGTGGTCAGGTTAAAACATCCCATAACTTCGCCACAGTCATGCTTTCATTTACTCCAAGAGGAAAAAGTCAGATATATAGAAAAAATGTGCACGTGTTTTGTTGTTATGAGGTTGAGGGAAATTCTTGTAAAGCAAGTTTATTGTTGTGTGTATTGTTTGCACTGAGAGGGCAAGTCTTACTTCTGTGTGTTTGGACACCGTCCTGATGTGTGTTGCTTCTACTCGGACTTACATCCATAGCAGCTCCTGGACTGCGTCACCACAGAGCATATTTATGTGCTGAAGGTCTGTGTCCCACACATGAAGTGTGTATCCCCCTTTCCAAAGTCAGAAGTATCCGCCTGATCTCATTCTCCAGACTTCAGCAGCTGCTGTCCATGGTCCTGAAAACAAACACCACACAATTTAGTGCTCAAGTTCACTGCTGTTTTGTTCACTCGCACGCAAGCACTTGATGTCAGCCTGTTTTTTCTAGCAATGCTTTCCGCTGATGGTCTAATTTGCCAAACCCCCCCCTAAACAGACGTTGCATGTCATCCTGTGAACCGCCACCAGTCTGGACAGATGGCTGATCTCGCATACATGCATGGTACACACACACAGACACACATTTAACAGGCAGAAATTATATAAGACAGGACTTCAAGGAAGAGCAGAGAAGGGGATGTGCATTATATATCACGCAGATACTACCATATATTGCATACTGATATTGCATGTTAAATGGTTTCCTGAATGAACTACGTTTCATTTTCATTGGGAAAAGGGAGGAGTGAGGAATGGTCTCACATGTGCAGATACGCACATAGTGATGGCATCAATTTCAGAGGTTGCAAATGCAGTGAATGTACACATATTTGATCAGGTAACGTAACCATTGAATAAACTGGTTTTATTCAAGTCAAAAATATTTCAACCTGAATTAACCAGACTACATTAAGAAATGTTTAAGTCAGATCAGGAAAGCCCAAAAAACATCATGTTTTAACCGACAATTCGTTTTTTTTTACTTCATTTCATTTCACAAAGCATTACATTTGTTTAGGTTTTATTTTAAAGTTTGTATTTATTTACATTTAATGTTGATTAGTTCATGTTTTTAGATTTATTTACATAGTAATAACAGTAAATGATGCATAATTACATGCAACTAACCCTGAACCAAACCCTAATCCTACCCTAACCATATAGTAAGTACATGTTGTTAATTAATATTACTCAGTACTCAAATATGTAATTACACTATAACGATAAAGTCTTACCGTAATGATTGCAATATCAGCCACAACTACAGTACCAGTTTTTACCTCCAAACTGAACATATTAACAGTGCAGAGTAGTACATAACCGCAAAATCTCATTCCTGTTGTTTTTTAATTCTTCATTCACCACCAGTCTGATCATTTCAGAGATTAATTTAGTATAGAAAAGTAATTAAAACTGTTAGATATTATATTTTAGCTTTGCCTCACGTAAAAACGTACAAGTTCCACTCGCTGACAGAACAGGCTACTCCTCCTCCATATACTGTAAAACATCTCAAACAAGCATCGATATTCCTCGTACACACCCTGGAGGTAATCCAACATCCGTAATGTGACACAAAACGTGACTAAAGTTGATAACTGTTGTAGTTTAGCATCAGATAACAGTTTTAAATCGTCTTCCCTCTGCAGAGCGGACGGGGTGTGTCGCGCGCGCGCGCGTCCCGCGTGTAAAGATGAGGAACTGCGAGATGGAGCTCCAATAAAACACATTCCGCGGTGCAACTCGGTAAGAGAGCTGCGTTTACGTTTAAACTCGAGCAGAAACAACTTTTTGGGGTGTCAAACATTAATCAAAAGTGAGACGCTTTGACAGGCTCGCTTCTGAAACGGGAGCTGCGTGCATCCGGTTGCTGAAGTAGTTGAGATGGACTCACCGAGCGCCCGAAACGGCATCGCCTCCCGCAGCGAGGATGCGGTTCTTCCGTGTTTGTTTTTTATTATTCCTCCCAGCCGGAGAGTTTTTTTAATGCACACTCTGTCGGTTCGTCACGGGAGGACGGTGCCCTACTTCTGCAGGAGATGCTGAATAACTGGAGGAGGGTGTGTATATGTGTGTGTGTGTGTGTGTGTGTGTGCGCGCGCGCGTGTGTGCGAAGTATCCAAAAGTGAGAATACGGACTTGTAGTGCGCGTGCTGTCTACTTTACTGGATCAGATTTGCCCTGTGCGTTCAAGGGCAGAAAGCTTCATGGCAAATCTCCCACCTCTCTCTCTCCCTCTCCCTCCCTCTCTCTCTAATCCATTTAACCATCACTCTCAATCACTATCTGCGGGTTTGAGTCTGGCCCGGCTGTTCTACTAAACTAAACCGCCCGGCTCTTGAGACACCAGGGAATCCGTATTTTTACCCAGACCTCCCTGCTTGGGGAAGCCTCTGACGGTTCACATTTGTCCTCTTTTTTTTAAATGGATAGGCTACTCTTAGATTCCTTGGACTTTCATTTAAAAATGCTGATAGAGCAACTCTGTGCAATATTTGCTGTTTAGTGTTCAGGGCTGGTAGGTTACTGCAACTTAAAAAAAAAAAAATCCACAAACTCAAGTACCCTTTACAAGTCAGATAAGGTTCTTTATTGGCCCCGATGGTTCCATGAAGAACTTTTAACATACATGGAACCTTTCTATCCCACAAGAGGTGCTTTATAGTGGAAAAAAAGAAAGATTTTTAAAGTGTTCTTCACACTAAAAAAAAAAAGTAGTTTTTTTTTTATATAGTCTCAGTTAAAAAAAAAACCTTTTCAAATTAAGGTTTGTGGGTTTGAAATGATAAAACACTATATAGCCTACAATATTTAAAAAAAATAAGGAAAAAGTATACTGACATTTTGGGTTGTTTGTTGTTAGTGGAACATGTTGATAGTTCATGTGATATCATAAGACACCTGCGTGAACTGACTTCATACATCCACTCACCAAAACACCAGTTGACTGAAAGACATTGAGCAAAAATGATGAAGAAATTGAAGGAACCTACAGCATTTGAGACCCATGCACGGACAGACACTTCCTTTGAAATTTTGTTATTTCTGCAATGAATATGTGTGGCTTAAGGGTCCAGACTTTTTGGGGGTCACTGTGTGTTCTGATATGCAAATACAGTATTTCTGAGTTCCCGCTAAGGCCAACAGGTCGACTGATTTACGTCAGTCCTCTAGTTTACTCCCGTTAATGCAAAGTCGTGCATTATTGCTTAAAAAGCAATGGGACTGTTCATTTTCAACCCTTCAAAACAGACAGTTCAGCCCAGCCAGCCTGACTCAGACCCACAGACAGTGACTGACAGAAATGGTTGAAGAAAATAGTCAATTTTAGGACAGTTAATATTATTTTTTTGTATTGTGATGTTATTTTAATGATATAAATCAAATTTTCCCCAAGATTCCAGTTTTATACACCTGGATATTTTTGTAGATTTTGTAATTCCCTTAATTCTCAATTTTGAATTCTTATTTTAAATTGTCATAAAATAAATATAGAAATTCATAACTGTACTATATTTTTTATTTGTTGTTTTGTTTAATTTTTCATATGATAACTGCGGAGGTGTGTTCAATGTCATAATGCTAAAAAAGTCTTAATGATCCTAAAATAAGCTACATTTTGTTTATGCAAAATATAATAAAATTTTTTTACTTTTGATTCGGGGGTGAAATATGAACCTGATTTGTTCTTTGGCATGTTTAGTGAGATTCACCTTTATACTTCTCAAAGTAGAATAGAATAAGTATTCAGAAAATGTGTAGTTTGTTAATATCTCAATATATGATTTTCTCAAGTATGTGTGATGTTAAAGAGAGCAGAACAGAGAGAAAGAGAGAGTTGGTGTGAGTCTGCTCTGGACGGTCTGCGTTGACAGGAGTGCGGATCAGATCGATAGTTTGTCCTTGCCGTGTCTCAACGGAAAGATTTCCGCATCTCTCTCTCTCTCTCTCTCTCTCACTCTCTCAAAGCTGACTTATACCCAGCCTCTCTATTAATGCTAAAAAAGCTGTTTATAAAAACATTGCTGTACATTAGAAGCCAATGATTGCTCCAGAAGGGAAAGCGATGTCATTTATAAATGATTCCAATTAATCCTCATCTGAATGGTTTGACTTGAAACACAAACGGGATTATCCATCTTCAATTAAACGGGGGAGAAGGAAACTCCATTATCCCATCTCTTTGATGGCGTCACCGTCTGCCGAACTTTGCTCGGGTTGACCGTCTGCTTGGCACGTCTGCTGGATGAATCAGAGGAAGTGCGTAATCCACTGGCACCTGTCACAATGTTGACATATCATGTCTTAATAAGCCATAGATTAGGGATTGTGATCAGTGAAGTCGGGCAAGAGCTTATGAAACTTCCTTATCTGTGACGTACTTAAAGGTCACAAACTGCTTGTGACCTATAAAAGAGAAAATGAATCAACAGTGATGACGAACAGCATGATTTGGGACTTTTCCACACTAATGGTTGAATTGGGTAGATCTCCACGTAATGTGCATACTGTTCCAAAGCATTTTTCTTTTGGGAAAAACACGACTGATATTCTGCATCCCCTTATGTGCTCCACAGGAGGAAGAACGTCATGTGGTTCTGGAACGGCATCAGGGTGAGTAAACTATGACAGATTTCTTGGATGAACCTTCTCTTTATGAGTTTGGAGCCCTTCAAAAGAGGAAGAAAAGAACAAAATCCTCCCCTGCACTGGCGTCTGTTTGTGTTCAGCGTAGGAAGCTTTAGAAGTCATTTACACATGCGCTCTTCATCCAGACGCAGCCTGTTTCGATCCGTACGTTTGGCGTCATTCACACGCCCACAACACACTCATCCACTCAACCAGAAAAAACACACACACATGCTGGGCTAATTCATAGATTCATGAGTTGAGGAGGAAATGGCACTTTAGTCATGACGTTGTGTTAATTTTGGTCCAGACATTCATTGTTTTTGGCATGAATAAACCTCCACCTAAATGAACGAGAGACCTGTTTTTAGACTGACCTAGAGTGGCAGTGAGTCTGAAAAACAGTTGAGAGAACACTCTTCTGAGGTTTTTTTTTTTATTTGTTATATTCAATTCCAACTGTATGTAGTTTGACTTGAGCAGTTTGAAGAGATGTTTGCGGTTTGAAGGTTGCACAAGCCTTGCAAACCATAGACAGAAAGTGCTAGGTTGACAGTGTTTGGAGATAGATAGATGGACGGTTGTATGGAAGGAAAGATAGATAGATAGATGGATTGATGGATAGATAGATAGATAGATAGATGGATGGGTGGATGGATGGATGAATAGACGGGTGAATGGATGGATGGATGGATGGATGGATGAATAGACGGATGGATGGATGGATGAATAGACGGGTGGATGGATGGATGGATGGATGGATGGATGGATGGATGGATGGATGAATAGACGGGTGGTCGGATGGATGGGTGGATGGATGGATGGATGAATAGACGGGTGGATGGATGGATGAATAGACGGGTGGTCGGATGGATGGATGGGTGGATGGATGGATGGATGGATGAATAGACGGGTGGACGGATGGATGGATGAATAGACGGATGGATGGATGGATGGATGGATGGATGAATAGACGGGTGGTCGGATGGATGGGTGGATGGATGGATGAATAGACGGGTGGATGGATGGATGGATGGATGGATGGATGGATGGATGGATGGATGGATGGATGGATGGATGAATAGACGGGTGGTCGGATGGATGGGTGGATGGATGGATGGATGGATGAATAGACGGGTGGATGGATGGATGAATAGACGGGTGGTCGGATGGATGGGTGGATGGATGGATGGATGGATGAATAGACGGGTGGACGGATGGATGGATGAATAGACGGATGGATTGATGGATGGATGGATGGATGGATGGATGGATGGATGAATAGACGGGTGGTCGGATGGATGGGTGGATGGATGGATGAATAGACGGGTGGGTGGATGGATGGATGGATGGATGGATGAATAGACGGGTGGACAGATAGATAGATAGATAGATAGATAGACGGATGGATGGATGGAATAATAGATGGGTGGACAGATAGATAGATGGATGGATGAATGGACGGATGGATGGAAGGAAAGATAGATAGATGGATTGATGGATAGATAGATAGATGGATGGATGAATAGACGGGTGGATGGATGGATGAATAGACGGGTGGATGGATGGATGGATGGATGAATCCATCCCAAAATCCCATAGATAGATAGATAGATAGATAGATAGATAGATAGATAGATAGAAAGACGGATGGATGGATGGATGGAATAATAGATGGGTGGACAGATAGATAGATAGATAGATGGATGGATGGATGGATGAATGGACGGATGGATGGAAGGAAAGATAGATAGATGGATTGATGAATAGATGGATGGATGGATGGATGAATAGACGGGTGGACGGATGGATGGATGAATAGACGGGTGGATGGATGGATGGATGGATGGATGGATGGATGGATGGATGGATCCATCCCAAAATCCCAAAAGAATCCATGGACGGATGGATGGATGGATGATGGATGGATGAACAGATGGGTGGACGTGTGGACAGATAGATAGATAGAAAGACGGATGGATGGATGGAATAATAGATGGGTGGACAGATAGATGGATGGATGGATGGATGGATGAATAGACGGGTGGATGGATGGATGGCTGCACTAAAATAACTACAAGTCTACAATTGACTTAATTAGTTTTTTCTTGTTAAATGCAGAGAGTGAAAGCTTATGATTAATGTGGAAAGTTTGGCTGTGTGTGTGTGTGTGTGTGTGTGTGTGTGGCCTGTTTGGCAGACCTTCATGAAGGTATACCCTTCACAAGCACACCCCACTGTGGCCTGACTCTGTTCATCTCTCTCTCTCTTTCTCTCACACACACATTAGAAGATTGACAAGAAAGCAGGATTGCAGACTCCATTGCAGCAAGACTAGAATGCCGTATATAAATCAGTATTTTATTCAGGTGAGAATCTTGGGCTTTAGTGCGTGACCTGCAATGTCTTGCCTGAACTTTTGGGACTCCCATCTCAACCAAAGTGTAACACACATACACACACACACACAGATACTACACACACACTCTTTTGTTCAGGACTGTGGATGTGGATTCGCAGATGAAGTGTTGACTCAGGACGTGACACAGCGTTATTCAAACATCTCGACATTGACATTCTGGCCTCGTGCAGCATTTTTGACTGTTTTTGACTGTCAAAATGCCGGCGGACACACAGCTACAGTGAGTTGTTAAAAATCTTTCTCTTTAGTAAACTCTGTGTACACAAACAATGTTCTCAATGCTGGAGTTCATGTGTAGAGCCTCTGGTGATACTTCGAGCAAAGTTTCATGTTGTGTCGAGCCGCATTAGTGTTTTAAAAATAGCGATTTTTGATGCCATCATAGTCGTGCCCCAAGCACTCCCATTTAAAAGGCAATTTGACCGAAAACGAAAATACGGTCAAACTTAAAAGTGGCGTTTCCATTCTAATTATGCTTTTAAACGAAAGTTTGCCTCGGGTAGATTCACAAAAAGACCCTAGGCAGCATTTTGGCGAGAGTTACCCTTTAATCAAAGGAACAAACTAATGAACTAATGACAGAGAACACAGGCTGACCGAAACCAAACATACATGTTACATCAGAGTACACCACTGTTTTACACGCGAGAATTGTAAATTATTATTAGTAGTAGTATATTCTTTTTATGTATATATACCATTTGAAACATCAGCATCGACTAACATCGTAAGGTAGCCTAACCCTTACGAAAAAGAAGTATACTTCAAGTTAATTTTATGAAGTATACTTAAGTAATGTATATTTTTAAGTATACTTTATGTAGTAAGTATACTAATATCAATGTGCACTTGTAGTAAACTTGTAAGTGTACTATTTCAATACTGCTTGGGACTAAATTGGCCCACTTTTAGTATATAAAAGTATACGTTTAAGTGTACTATAAGTGTAACAGTAGTAAACTTTAAGTACACAACAAGGTTTCTCGTTATGTAATGCATCTACAAGTCGTAAGGGAATACAGAGGCTTATTTCTGTTTAAAACTTATTACAGTCATCACAGTGTTTTTACGTCAGCAGATTTGAGTCCACATCATCAAACCAAGGAGCTGATCTCCTCTCTTTTGGCTCACAATAACTGTGTTTTCAATTCTCACGTCAATATTTATGAGGCATGATGGAGCTTTGCTAATATCCTTACTGAGTGTTTTGTCTCGTTTTAATGAAATGTCAGGATTTGCTGTTGACCCGTGTGAACTCAAGAGACTTAAAAGGGTCAATACTGAAATATGAGCTGTTTTGTCTTTATTGAGTTTGTACTCATGGAGGCTGATGGATGCTCCGGTGAGCAGATTCAGGCAGTCTAATGTCTGCATGTCACAGATATCTTTATTTTAGTTATACTTTTTTCTATAGAGTAATCTTTACCTTCCTGCTTTTGTAGTAAATATTTATTTTTTTATATTTTTTATTTTATTATAGTTTAGTCAAATTCAAATTCAAACCATAAAACATTAAATGAAATTAAAAAAATATATATATAAAAAAAACTTTAAATTAATTTATTTCAGCTTGTTGCCAAGAAAGATGACTATAACTATAACTATAACTAAAACTGAAATAAAAATGAGTAAAAACTATATAGACATTTTTTTTTTTAAAGAAACTTAAAACAAAAAAATGACAAAACCTTTAACTGAAAAAAAAAAAAAACACGAGAATAGCATCTGAATGGTCTCAATAACACTGGTAAATGTATTTGTTTATGGGGAACCATATTATTTTTAATTGGCTATAAGATTTAAGATTTGAAAGAATAACAACTTGGATTTCGATCTGTTTATGCACAAAACCCGTAGAGGAATTGAAAAGTGCGATCACTGTTATGCCATATCAGAGAGAGCCAGTGTTGGCATCGCCGTGGTTACCATGCTAAACAGACTTATAATTATGGGATGTAGAGCCCCGGGGGCTGCAAAGTTAAAATAATTTATGCACCACAGATGCATTGTTCTTCTGAAAAGACAGAGGGCAAAAGAGAGAGGAAGGCAAGAGGTTTGGGGGAAATGCCTAGAGAATAAGAAAGAGACAGAGAAGAACGAGTGTAACATATAAACTAGGTTTTTATATCAGATTAGAAATTTTGATTATTTTAAAAAGTAAGTCATGTTTAACAATGGCATTACAATGAAGTTCCTCAGGTGTTCTGACTGGTGGGTTGCATTTATATCCTGTACTGGTTTATGTGGTTTCTAGGACATTGTTAGGTTGCTTATTGGCCGAAGTCAGAGTTCATTAAGGATGACATATTTAGATGTTTGTTCATTTTTCTGATTGTTCTTCACAGGCGACTTGGACCTTGTTCGGTCCATGAACAGTAATTGACCCGATCCTCTCGCTCTCCTAACGTCCACTTCTTTCACTCGGCTGAATTTGGCTGAGGTAATCGCCATGACGACCTTGAATCGACCAATCGATTTGAACATTTAGAGGTGCCTTTCAAAAACTCCGGTGTTTGTGAGTGTGTGTTTGAGCATGCATAAATGTGTGTTGTGTTTAATTATGTGCATGCGTTTGCATTGTTTAGAGGGTCTTTGTGTTTGTCTAGTTTATGTGTCTCTAGGGTTGTGTTTGTGTGTGTGTGTGGTGGTGGTTTTTGCTTACTCAGAGAGATATAAATGGATCAGTGCCTGTCCTCGTATGATTGATCGGTTCCCTTTTCCCCAGACCCTGACCATTTCACGCTTTCTTTAACCAAAGACCCCAGTGCACACACAGTTCCTCAGAATGATCTTTACTGCATGTTCATGATATTAACTCAATTGAAATGCAGTATACGGACACTTGTTCACTTAACACTTCATTTATTTATTTATTTATTTATTTATTTAAATGTACTTTTCGTGATATTTTCTTTTTTATGATGAGCTCCAAATCTTCGGGGAAAAAAATTATACATATTTTTTTATATACATATATTTTATTTTATTTTATTTTACTTTACTTTTATAATTTTTTATTTTATTTTATTTAATTTTATTTTACACTGCTAATGAGAGATGGCAGATGTCTTTTTCTTTACAATGTCTAGCGTCACTGTAAATGTAAATTATGTAAAATAAATAAATATTTTATTTTATTTTTATTTTATTTTATTTTACACTGCTAATGAGAGATGGCAGATGTCTTTTTCACATGTCTAGCTTCACTGTAAATATTAATTACATTTTGTTTTTTTACAATGAGCTCCAAATCTTGGAAATAAAAATAATAATAATTATTATTATTATTTTATTTATTATTATTTATTGTGCCTTTTGGTCTTATTTTGGGGATTGAATGTTGCAAGTACGTACAAAAACAGCTAATAGGGACCTTTAACAAGTACATACACATGTTTTTAAATGTTATTATTAATTAAGACACTGTGACATCAGCTGTGGGCGGAGCTTAAAGTCATGAACCAAGGGGCGCCGCTCATTAGGGTCTAACTGAGATGTTACCATAGTAACCATGTTCAAGACATCCATATTATGTAATATTATATGTTTTATGTTGTTTTTTTGCCGCCAGTGATAAGTCAAGTAATTGGTTTATCATTTCTTTCAACAGAGCAAGATGAAACCGCTTTTGCTCTGTTTCACGCCACTAGCAAAAGACAGCAAACGTCTCTCTCATTAACATGACCAGCATCACTGTAAGTTTACACTTTAGGACAGATCTTTTTCAATAATGAGCTCCCAATCTTGGAAATATTTAAAATGTTTAGTTGGATGACATTTGTTGCTTGTTTTATTCTTATTCGTTTGGCTCATTTTGCAGCTTAGACACACAAAAACTGAAGAAAAAAAACTTTGAAGCAATTTTCACTCAGAAATTGTTAGTGAATTAACAAATAATTACAAAGAAATGGCAAGTAACACATGTGAAACTTTGAAGTAGAACGACTGAAATAGTATTTTCTTGTAAAATGTTATCCAATAATCTTCTGAAAATTTAAATTTTACAGTGCAGAAAAAGACACACATGATAATAAGATGCATTTTAATTTCAAAATAGACTTTGATTACATGATTCATTGATTAAAGTGCCCCTAATATTTTCTATATTATTTTTCATGTTAAGAGTTATTTTCTCTGAAAAGAAAGAACCGATTCTGAAGTGCCTGAAACGAGTCATCAGTAATTCCAGTCTCACTTTCCGCTGAACCTACGGTTTGTAATAAATTAGCATAATGCCATTGCCAGCCTATATGGTCTTCGTTGCCTGCCTGTGAACGTCGCCTACTTCACCCCTCAAACACTGTAGTTGTAGCTGAGACGTGAAGAGTTTGGTTTGTGTTGTCGACATGTTGAGAAGATGCTGTTTTCAGCGCTGCAAATCCACTTTGATGCACTTTAAAAGGATGAGATTGATACGGAAAAAAACAATGCCAACGTTCCCGTTCATATCACTGTGTAGGCTATTTAAGTGCTGAGGAAGCATGACTGGGCCATCTGACTGGAGACCATTTGTCTAGGGACCACCTTCCTTTATCCCTAAAATTACCTTTTGTTTTACTTATTTGGAAATGAGACATTTGTACCAGTCGCACTGTGACATTTTAAATGATACCAAACATGTATAAAACTGGATGAAAATTGTTAACATTAAACCATATGGATTTTTGGGTGATTTACATGTGGTCTCAGCATGAGAGAGGAGGAGTGGGGAAGAGGGGGAGAGATGTGTTCTGAGGTGAGACTTTGCCTCTCAAATAGTGAGTTCAAATGTTAATTTCCAGAGAGGTCCTTTGCCCCCTCAGGGTCTGGTCGCTCTTCAACCAGACTGTCCGGCATTTCCTAATTTCTCAATTCTTACAAGACCAATTACAACAGACTGGGCCATCTGACCAATCAGAGCAGAGTAGACCAATTACAACAGACTGGGCCATCTGACCAATCAGAGCAGAGTAGACCAATTACAACAGACTGGGCCATCTGACCAATCAGAGCAGAGTAGACCAATTACAACAGACTGGGCCATCTGACCAATCAGAGCAGAGTAGACCAATTGCAACAGACTGGGCCATCTGACCAATCAGAGCAGAGAAGACTCTCAGAACGGTGGGGTTTAGAGACTTAGTCCCAATCCCAATTCTACCCTTTACCCCTTCACTTTCCCCTACTCCTCTGTTTTGCGCGTTCACGTGAAGGGGTAGTGTTGTCTCAATTCTCTTTTGGTTGGAGGGTGGAGGGTAGGGGGAAGGGCCAGATAGCCCTTCAAACGAAGATTTTTCGGGATCACACTTCAAACGAAGGGGTATGAGAAATGTCCCTAGAGGCAACATGGCTGCCCAAGAGAAAAAGGAGACCCATAAATGTAAGAATTTTTGGCATTAATAATTATTTTAACGACAAATAATAATTTGCTTTATGTTACATCCAGTCTTGTGTTCATATTTACGGTCATGTTCTTCAAAGAAACGTTTGCAAAAAAATCTCAGAATTTCGCTATCGATATTCCCGCAACATATTTTCATGTCTGATAACTGGTGAATGTAATTGCGGCAGGGAACTGGCTTATCTTTTACCGTACGTCTGCTATGAACGCATTGTTTTCTTGTGGTTATATGTGAACACGATATGAACGAACAGTCCTTACAGTTTCGTGCTTTTTGCAACATGATCAACCAGTCTTGTATGTTCTTTATCAAACAGAGACACCTGAGGAAACCCGGAGGCTCATTCGTTTTCACGCTGACAACGAGCAACGTTTCCTGAAGTCCAAAAATACATAAGCGTTGAAGATATCGTCATCTCCGTTGTTTTCTGTGAACTTCAGAAGACAAATGCAAAAAAATAGCTGTAACCCACGCAACTGAGATGACTACAGCTGACGACAGCATCTTGGAAGTTTGTGATAATCATCAACCCATCTCCTGTGACGTACGCGCTAGCGACGACGTATAATGACGTGTAACGGTGTAGTAGTGGTGTCCCATTTCTTAGGGGAATATTTTCACCCCTACGCCTTGCCACTCTGTTTCAAGGGGCAAGGGTTAGAGGTAGGCGAAGGGGTATAAAATAGAATTGGGATTGGGCCTAAGTCTTTAATCGAATCGTTTCAGACACTGTAAGAAAAGAAGCAATGCTGCAATTTATATTATCAGAAATTAAAGTGTTTTTTGGATGCATGTAAACCTGTTGTAGGAGACCTGCAAAACAAAATGAGCAATCTTCAAAATACCATAACAGCTCCGTTCAGTTTGGGATGGTTTTGTGCCGATGCTCCATTGGGTCACTGGTCACGTAAGTGGAGGCTGGAGGTGAGAGGCGCAGTTTTCCTGGCAGGATCCGATCCGTGTGCAGGGAACATCACAGCAGCTGCTGCAGGAGAGGGAGTCGGAGCCAACTGACACTTTCTCTCTGGAACAGTTGTTCTTTTTATCCTTCCTTATGTGACAGATGAGCAGAATCGTCCCTGAAGGCCTCCATCAGTACAGCTTATCCATTCATCTCTCTATCTCACTCTCTTCGGCCCCCTTTTTCTGTCTCACTATCTGTCACGATCATCTTGTACGTCTGTTTGGTGTCATTTTCAGCATTACTAGAAACACACACATAAGCTTCTGCCCTTGCTGGAGGGGTCTTGTGTACAGCTGTCTGATTATTACACTGTGTGACAGGACTCTCTCTCTCTCTCGCTCTCTCCCTGCGTATCTGTTCAAGACCTGTGAGCTAGCATACATAGCCAAAATTTTAAGGCATCATAAGCTTTAAGATGGGAAAAGTTTTCTAAATAACATACAAACATTAAAACCGGACATATTTTATTGTGCATGTATTAAAAACCAATGTGTTTGACAACCTAAACGGAAGATGATTCTTCTGTATTATTTAACAAACTTTCAACTTTAACATTCAACTTTTAGTCTTTTGTCAATTTACAGCGTTTTTTGTTAATCTTCTCTATTATTACTCCTTGTTAATGTAATTTTCTTGTTATATATGTTTAGATGTAGGCAGATAGATAGATACTTTAGATAGATAGACAGACAGATAGATAGATAGATAGATAGATAGATAGATAGATAGATAGATAGATAGATAGATAGATAGATAGATAGATAGATAGATAGATAGATAGATACTGTAAACAGACAGACAGATAGATAGATACTGTAGACAGATAGACAGATAGATAGATATACAGACAGACAGATAGATAGATAGATAGATACTGTAGACAGACAGATAGATAGATAGATACTGTAGACAGACAGATAGATAGATATACAGACAGATAGATAGATAGATAGATAGATAGATAGATAGATAGATAGATAGATAGATAGATAGATAGATAGATACTGTAAACAGACAGATAGATAGATAGATAGATATACAGACAGACAGACAGACAGACAGATAGACAGACAGATAGATAGATAGATAGATAGATAGATAGATAGATAGATAGATACTGTAGACAGACAGATAGATAGATAGATAGATAGATACTGTAGACAGACAGATAGATAGATAGATAGATAGATTCACCAGATGCGCTCTGTGTGTGTGTGTGTGTGTGTGTGTGTGTGTGTGTGTGTGTGTGTGTGTGTGTGTGTGACCCCTGTTGAGTCATCTGCATTGCATCAAGTCTTTTATCGATGATATTCCCTGCTGTTCAGACACAACACACACTCCATCACTGTCACTTTCTGTGAGTGTGTGTATGCATGACATCATATCCCGTATTACCATGTGATTAACAATCAGGCTTTACGGTGTGTGTGATTGCCCCTGCTAACTGCCCAGGGTTTACCGCTGCTGTCGTTTGGGGAGTGTTAAGGATGTTAAAGTACCTGTTTAACCACAGCGTGTGTGTGTGTGTGTGTGTGTGTGTGTGTGTGTGTGTGTGTGTGTGATCGCTGTATCAAGACATCACGCTCAGCCCTCCGGCTGTTCCTGTAGACACAGGAGATCCCAGCGCACCTGCTCTAGTGCCAAAACACACACATGCATGCACTCTTTCTCTCACACTCACAGACACACACACCTTTCTCTGTGTCTCTGGTCTCCTTTTAGAATGTCCATAATGCCAATCATTTCTAAAAGTTGCTCTGTCTACAGAATTTGCGACATGCTATTTTTTACAAAAGACAATCATTTCAACCTTAGTTTATAAAATCTAAATTTGCATTTACAGTGATGCACTTACAATGCATCACAACAACTTTTCATGATAAGCATACATACCAGAAAGAGACTGCAAATATATATTTTTTTAAATCTGCAAAGTTTCTCTGTTGATTGTCTCATTTTACAGAGACAGTCTCAGTTTATTTTATCCAGACTGTCATTAAGTGCATTACTGTGAATGTGATTTTCTTTTGTGATCAACAGCAGTTTAATTGAAAGGAAATATTCCTTTAAAGAAGAACAAAAGCGAGACAGATTCTGATGTGTGATGGGCTAAATCTGTTAAACATTTGTTTAAGGGTGGATATTCTGTGATTTTTCTGTTTTACAAAATATGCTTGACTATTATTCATACTTCTGTTCAGTCTAACACTGTTCAAAGGAGACGTTTGATCTTTCATTGAATTCCGAGGGGAATTTACAGTGTTTCTTTTGTAATTATACCATATTTGTTTTCTCTGGATGTAAACCTCTCCAATGCTTTCCTCCACACTCACATTGAGATCATTAAAGACTTTGAGTGATTTGGGGCTTCTGGCAGGTGTTGATAAGTGTCATTGTGTCACCGCTTCAAAAATCACTTTTCCTTTTGCTAGTTTTCTTTAACGCGTTCCTTTATTTGTAACAGATCTGAACACCAAACTACCGTGAGAAGTTCATCAGTTAAAAGTTCGTCATGTGCATATCCTATTTCCTGTGGGTGTGAAGACAGACTGTTGATGTGTGTGTGATTGACTTTGACTTTGATACAGTGAGACAGCAGCAGCAATCTGAATATATATATGATGATGATGATATATATATATATATATATATATATATATATATATATATATATATATATATCATATAATGACTATTTATTTGTGATGATTGTTTGTGTGATGAGGGAGGGACAGTCAGATAGATAGACAGGTAGACAGACTGATAGATAGATAGATAGATAGATAGATAGATAGATAGATAGATAGATAGATAGACAGGTAGACAGACTGATAGATAGATAGATAGATAGATAGATAGATAGATAGATAGATAGATAGATAGATAGATAGAAAGACGGATGGATGGATGGAATAATAGATGGGTGGACAGATAGATAGATAGATAAATGGATGGATGGATGGATGGATGGATGGATGGATGAATAGACGGGTGGATGGATGGATGGATAGATGATGGATGGATGAACAGATGGGTGGACATGTGGACAGATAGATAGATAGATAGATAGATAGATAGATAGATAGATAGATAGATAGATAGATAGATAGATAGATAGATAAACAACTTATGCTTTTTAATTACTTTAACTCTTCCAAATATTTAAGAAGTTATATGAGATTCAGCAAAAAAAAAAAAAAAAAATTATATAAGTTGAAATGACGAAGTTGATGAAACCTAATTTAAAGCAGCAACTGAACTTACATTTTTAAGTTGAAATAGGTGGACATTTTTTTAAAGTAAGTGTTTCCTTTAGTAAAAAACACTTTGATTATGGTTAAAGTTTGTGTGTGTGTGTGTGTGTGTGTGTGTGTGTGTGTGTGTGTGTGTGTGTGTGTGTGTGTGTGTGTGTGTGTGTGTGTGTGTGTGTGTGTGTGTGTTTGGAATCTACTATGAATCAAAAAAAAATTCTATTTGAAGACATTTCAGAGTAAATACAGTAAATATTAAGTTATAATATCTTGATATATAATATCTCATAACATTACATATCATATCTAAATGCCTTGAAAAATATTGATATATAATTATTTTAGCTATATTCCCCAGCCCTACTAGCTATATTTTTTATATTGTATGTTAATTTTCCGTAGTAACACACCTTTGATGGTCCACTTTAGACATTCTACTAACTTGCGACTACATGTAAACTAGCAGTCATTAGAGTATTAGTAGACTGTCAGCTTAATATCTGCAAACTCTTTATTTTGATGCTCTCTAACAGACATTTTATAAGTACAAATTATTAAATACATTCTAGTTGCAAAGTCACTTCTAGTTAGTAGAATGTCTAAAGTGAACCATGGAAATAAAGTGTAACCTTTTTCCTTTTGTCTGTATATGTATATGTTTGTGTGTGTGTAGTAGTGTATCTGGGTTTGTTTTCCAGGCAGTAAACGCTCATTAGTGGTGAAAGCGGTCCACAGGGCTCTTCCAATCAGTCGGACAGATGTTTGCTGCTCTCTGTTACAGCGAGAAACCCAACCCACACAACATGCTCGCAGGTACAAACACACAGATTGATTTCCACCTTAAATACATTTTCAAAAGACGTCAAAGTCAGAACACCGAGGAGAATTCTGAAGCGAAGCCATTCTGAAGATTCTAAAAATGAAGGTTCCAATTAGAACACCAAAGAGTTTTACAGTTTAAGAAGCGCCACAAGGAACTTTTTGTTAGCAAATTTCCGTAGTGGTGCTCCGAAAGCACCAGTAGGAAGTCCGGATGTATATTAGTCCCTCA